>NW_005842689.1:40765-50677 GCF_000455745.1 Alligator sinensis | reverse complement strand
CGGACAATGCGGCCGCGACCCCGCTTTGTGTCCGGGCGCCGAGCCGGCCGCGGGCAGAGCGGGCCGCCGCCGCCTCTGTGCAGCTTCGCCGCGGCCCGTGGTCGCCTCCCCATGGCCGGGCTTCCCCCAAGCCCAGCGCAGGAAAGCTGGGTCTCTGCAAGGGGAAGTTTGTGACTCCTCGGGGCCCACGACCCCAGCCGTCCGCATGCGTCTTGGGGCACGGGGAGGGCACGGCACCGGCCGTCTGCGCCCCGTGGAAGCGCGCGGCCACACTTTGCTCCTTGAGCTTGTCAGTGCACTGCTAAAAAAAACCAATAAAAAATCCCCCGAATGCGCGGGGCCTTCAAGGTGACAGAGAACAAACTCTTGCCCCTGTTAATGGAGAGGAGAGGGAGAGCTTCTCAAATGGTGTTTCTGCCAAGCCTGCTCCGAATCGGAGGGACGGGTACCTGCTTTGTGAGGAAATGCGGCATAGTTGGGGGGCTGTACGGATGATGCATTTATGAGCCCGTTTGTGGAACGGCAATGTGTAGGTACCAGACAATGAGACCCTTTTCTCTTCTCCTCAACTGGAACCAACTCCGTGTTTTCTTTTCTCTGTGGGTTTTTAATATGAGGCATAGAGGCTGGGGTGTGTGAAGGCAGGTTATTTTGCTGTAGTAAACATTAGGAATTAAAACTGAAGTCTGGGCTTGGATACTCTGTATGCAGGAGATGTATATACTACAATAAAGCCAAGGGGGTAAGAGGATTCAGGCTGGATGGATGTTGCTAACAAGAAGGCTGTTGTTTACTGGAAATATATACAAAGCTTCCATAGGAAATAATGACAGATCACAAGACTTATGGTTTTGCTATTTAGCTTTGTGGACCGGATTGGAACTAAATGAACTTTGTTCCCTCCCCTTGGGAGTGGAGACAAGGTACTTAAGACAATTAATGTAAACGGGTTCAGTGACCTAGTGACTAATCAGAGGGTACCCTCCAGGGAAAAATGGGGAAAATGGCAGCTGAAAAAGCCACCCCCATATAGTTAAACTCCACATGGGGCTTGATCCAACAAGACTCATTTGTGCTTAAATTGAAGCGTATGTTTAAGCCTCCAATGATATCAGTGTTATAACAGCATTTCTCAACCTGCAGGTCATGATCCCAAAATAGGCCACAACAATACATGAAAGGGTTGTGAGCAAACTAAAAAAATGGATCAACAAACTTTAGAAACGGATTCTCCTTTAAAGGAGCAAAATGTGGGGAACCGCAGCTTTTCCCTTGCAGGCTGGCAGAGTTCCAGCCTGCGAGGGGCTGCTTGGGGATCCCTCGTGCCCCACGCATTACGAGTCTAGGGGCAATGGGTTGGGAGTGAGGGGCACTGGGCTAGGACTGGGCATCGATGTTTACAAATGGATCCTGGTACAAAAAAGGCTGAGAACCACTGATCCAAAGCAATGCCTAGCTACACTATACTCCTTGTTTGCTGTTAGATGTGAGGGTGACAGGATTTTTATCAGGATGTTGTCCTTGAATTCTGGTTTGAGCGTTAGAACTTCATAAATCTCAGCATTTGGCCAATTGCTTTCTGAAAAACATGATGCTCCACCCTCTTCTAGCTGCTGCGAGGGAAAAATTAGTTTATGGTTTCATTTCTTTTTCCAGAGCCTTCTGGCTTTTGGGGTCAGCTAAAGCATGTCTCTGCTATTCTGCTATTTTCCCCTAGCTTCAAGTGTTTTGTCTTGTCCTGCTGCATCTGTGATCTTGATACCCATTCATATGGGCTTGGCTAAGCTATTGGAGTTGTGCTACCTACTGAGTCTGCAGACCCAACTTATTAACATTTTAAGGGTTATCTTTCAGATTGTACAATCTAGAAACAATTATTTGGCAAATATTTTTTCTTTTTTTTCCCCTTAAATATTACCTTAAAAGGTTAGTGTTTGTTTTACTCAAAATTTACATTTTTGTTTGCTTGCTTGTTAACTATTTATTATCTTGGTTATCAGTAAAGATATGCAAACTGTTATATAACATGAACATTTTTATGTATTCAGTAGCCCAGTGTTGCATTTTATGCCACAAAGCAAATGCACTTTTGTACAGATACAACTTTATAAAGAAAATTGATCACTGTTCAGGAGCAAAGGTGTAGTTTTTGTGGTGTTTTTCCCCCCACTCTGCACTCCAGTTGTACCTGTGTTGTCTTTCTCCAACTGGCTATGTGTTTTGTGTTTTTTTTTTTTTTCTGTATTCATCTGAAGTGGTTTTGTTATGAATGCTTTTAGTAACTGTACCATATGGTGTTGCACCAACCTTACATATGAGTACAGGTTGTATCTTCAGAAACTTTTCTGTAATTCTCAAGTTTGCCACTGAAGCACAGTATCAGAAGCCACATTTTTTCCCTTGCTGACTTTTTTTTCCAGTAATCCAACACTGATATTCGTACAGGACTTAATTATTCAGGAAGCCAAAGATCTCGGAGAAATTCAGAGTATCTTTAGTTTTTATTGATCAGGGATAGGGTTTTTCCATTTTATTGTTAAGGGATAGTTAGCTGTCAGGAGAAAACGTATTGGGTTGATTCTTATCAACGTACAAAGAAAGAAATCAAGGAACATCTTCAAGTTTGAAATCACATTTATTTTGGGAAAATTCTGTCTGTTGCTGTTTATATATAATGTCTAAAATTACTGTCTTGAGAGAAGTTACTGAATTAAGAAGAAAAGAAAACTTGGTCCACTGCTTTGTTTTATAGTGACTTTGTATATATTTAGTTTCACTGTTTTCTTTGTATAAGCATTTTTTACCCTGCCAAAGAGACTCTCAAAACACTGACAGGGTAGCAAAACACTTGATTTTTATTTTGTGTGAGTTGCTTTATCTTTCTTTCTTTTTTTAAAAGAAAGATTCAAGATATTTTAAAAAGTAATTTTCTCAAACATTGGATTAGAAAACAAATTTCTATTCTAGAAACTTAGTTTGACAGTGTCCCTTTAAAGGGAAATTACAGCAGTTACAGAAAGCATAGCCTTCATCTCTAAGGAAGAAATTTAAAGATAGCTCTGGTAGGCGTACCATATGGCAACATGCTTATGTTGTCCTGAACTACTAAAACTTCCCTAGTAAAGAGGCTGTATCAAAAAAGTTAACTTTTAAAATAAACTCTACATTTTGTTCAGAGCTCTGCTTTTCCCCTGCTAGTTAGCAGATGTTTCATTAACACCATGTAAGCCCATTACATTACTGGACCATTGACTTTATATGCAGTTCCAGTATTTTTTACAGTAAAAAATATTGGACACAGTGAAAATGGACAACAGTGAATTTCTGAAGACAAAGACCTGTAGGGATTGGTAACTGGGTGTGAAAATGAATGAGCCGTATACATTTTACCAGTGCAAAATGCTCTTGTAAATGTTACTAGTCTGCTAGTAAATATTGGTATAAAAATTGCTGAAACCAAGGAGAAAACTAAGAGAAGAGGATTTTATAATCTTCCTTTGTTTCTTTCTGATGTATAATGATTTTTCTTTGAAACTTTTACATTTGGGATTGCCTTATAACAAAGGAAGTTCACAAAGGTGGTAATGTGCTTCTCTCTTTTCTTCTTCCCATCAGTAGCTTTTGCCATTAAAAAAACATAATTATAAAAATCATAAACACACTTCATGGTGGGTAAACTACAGAATGGGTATACATTGAGATCAGTGTCTAGTTTGACAATCATCATGACCCTTGTGACTCCTCAGGCTGCTCAATCTCTTGATTTCACTTTTTTAAGGTTGCCAGAAGTCATCAGTCTATTGTTAATCAACTCCTTGCAATATTTATTTCTTAAAAACGGTTTCTAAATTGAACCATATTTTTCGGCCTGAAAGAAATATCGTAAGACAGCATTTGTTGCAGGGTGTCCAAGTGTTGTGGAAGTACTCCTTGTCTTGTCTACTTAAAGTTGGAAATGCATACTATTTGTCTCTTCTTTATCAAGGACTCCCACAGGAGACTGTCAGGCACTTCTAAACTGAGCTTTGGATTTTCAGTCTTTGAAAATGTAAGTGTAGGTGTTCACAAACTGCTAGAATAAAAATGAAAGATGTATGCTTACAGAACATTTGTATATTTTGGCTCATAGCATTATAAAATGCTTAATTTTATCTTTATTAACAGATATTTTACATTAGCATATAATGCATTTCTGGATTTTAGCCTGGCCATATAGCAATATTATTTAATAAATGATCCCTCCTAACAGGTCAGGGAGACTGTTACTTTTTCCACAAACATTTCTGTTTGACCAGCTCCAGGGGATGCTGTATTTAGTTCTTTCTGTAATTAAAAGGTCCTTGAGTTGGGGGAGAGCAGGAAGAGAGGGGAAGAGATCACTGCAAATTCAGAGGATCATTCCCTTTTTCCATGCTTCCCCACTTTCCTGCAGCTTACCTTGGTAAGGTAGGAGCATACCAGAGCTTGAAAAACATAACTTGCTCCTTTTACCCAAAGTGCTCATCCTGCAAGCTAGAATTTGTATAGGTCTTGTTATCCGGGAACAAAACCAAGCCTCTCCCAAGCTGATAGCAAAGAGGTTGGGTGCTTGGCTTTCTTCCTAGGATGTTTTATATCTTTTAAAAGATTGTTCCTTTATACAATTATAACTTCCTGTTGTGCATCTGGTTAAATTTGAAGCCTCTCCCCAATATCTGAGACTGCTAGAGGAGAGAAGGGAAGGAAATGGGGGAGGGCGGGAGCCTTTGAGATGCATAAAATTCAACTTAAATTTTTGAGGGCAGGTGTCTGTTCCACTGGTGCATCTTATAGGTTTTCTACCTTGTAGCTAAATGAAATTGATCCAGCACTGATCAGTTTCATGGCTGTTCATGGAGTGCCAAATAACAGTTGTGAAAACTGACCATCTGTTCAGCCTGTGCAGAATCCAAAGGACAAAACTGTATTGATTACACTCTATTCATGTTTCAGAGGGTTTCTTTGCAACCAGAAAGGCTAGAAATGTCCTTTTTCAAGAAAAGTGAAACTGATGAAATCATAGATCCTGTAGAAGCAGAGAGCGCTTGGCTGGAAAAGCTGTTTACTCCCTACATACAAGTGGATTTTTCAAGTCCCAGTGCAGCAAAGCCTTTACTGGTCCTAAGTAAAGGAAAGGAGCTGTGTGGACTCTTTGGAGAAGACTGTATCCTATGGAACCAACAGTGACTCCTAATTTCACAGGAAGTTGCTTTTTCTTGTTACGGAAGTCATTGGATATGGGTTCTTGAAATATACCCTCTTACCTGAAGCCTATGTTTAACACTGTTTAAGCTATGTAACTTCAGGTATGTCACTAAATCACTTAATGCTTCAGTGTTCAGCTCCTGCTCAAGTATATTCAGTCAAAGGATTTGCCTCAAGGCTGGCAGCTACTTTTTTTTTCCATTTTCTATCCCTTGATATTCCACTTCTCAAAAGCTGTTGGAAACCACAGAGATGAACATGGCATTAAAATCCAAATAAAGCCTCCATGCTCCTACTTGTCCCATTTTTTTTATATAGTTTATTTTGCAAATCTCGGACTCACTTGATGCCTTTTTAAGATGCTTGATATACCCTTACCCTTCCTTTACTCCCCTCCTCCCCCCTTTAATCCCTTGGGATATCAGAATAGGTTTTTAGGAAACTTTTTCCAGTTTTACACTTGTGCTGATGCTGTGGATTTTACTTCTTCCCAGTGTCTATATCTTTCCCCTTTCACAAAACAGAAATAAGAATTGAAATTACCTCTTGATAGAGGGAACTGTGGTCTTGTAAACAACTATATGGTCTTTTCTGCAAATTAATTTAAGCCTACCATAGCTGGGCTCCTTCTCCTTCAAGTTAATGTTGGTGGGATGTGGAAGCCAGGGTGGGCAGAATAATGACTTCAGCGATCAGGTGCAATGTGAAGTATTTGCACCTTGGGAATAGCAGAATTATGGGGCTGACTTTAAAGCTGGCCTGATACTTGTCATCTTGCAGCAAATTTGAAATTTCAAGCTGTTTGAAAGAATTTTGCATCTAAAATTCCATTTTCTGAGGCACAAATGAAGGACTGAATAAAGCAGCTTGGAGTGTTCATATTTACTTTCACCTTGTTGGTAAAGAAGTACTAATTTAAAAAAAAATCAAATCTTAACAAAGAAATGTATTTGTTCAGTGTAGAAACTTTTTATAAACTTTCTACCATTATAGATCCCCTATCTTAATTACTTTCTGAAAGAGTGCTTTTATGCTCCAGCTGTTCTTTCCTTCATTTCTAATTCCATCTTTGTTGTCTTGAGTGAGCCTATATACTATTTTCTGAAATATTTTTCTGTTAAATGAGAACAGAAAAGCTGTGACTGGTTTCAAAAAGCAAGATTTATATGTGCAGCATTGTCTGTATTTGATCCTGCTTATAATAACTTTTCTAAATAATAATTTCAAAATAAATATTATGCAGTAAGGCTCAGGGCAGCATGCAGAAAAGACAATAACCCAGAGGACAAGAAGCAACAACAGACACCCCAGAACTTTAAAACTCCATTGCCCCCACTCCTACTTCTCTGCTTATTGTCCAGGAGAGTAAATTGTCTGGCCTATCTCAACTGCACTTCCCAACCCCTATTCACACTTAAATACCTCTTTCCACTCTCTCATGTATGTGGTACTTGTCCTGGGAGGCCTACTGGCCAGCTGGGTCCTTATCCCAAAGTTCAGGTGGCTAAGACAGTGCCTTGGCTGGGCCTTGGCCCTTCTCCAAAGTAGGTAGGAGGAGGAAGAGATGGTAGCAGTTCTTCAGCTTAGGAATGCCTGCCAGTTGTCCTTCATATCTTTCATGGTTTTAGTAATTCTGAGTACTTAGAATAGTACCATCTAATATGGGATTGTAGCAGCAAGACACCACTGCAGTTTATAATTTAAACCTTTTGAAAGAGGTACAGTGTTTTGTTCTTTTCAATAGGAATGAGGTATTGGGGATGGGTACAAATTAAATAGTGGTTTTAAGCTTCATGAGCATGTTAATGGTAGAGTGTCATAGATTCATAGATGTTAGGGGCTGGAAGAGACCTCACAAGATCATCTGGTCCAGCCCCCCCTGCACTTGAACAGGAAAGACTGCTGGGGTCAGATGACCCCAGAAAGGTGGGCATCAAGATGTTGTTTAAAGATTTCCAGGGTAGGTGACTGTACCACCTCTGGGGGGAGCCTGTTCCAGACCCTCAGCACTCAAATCGTAAAGAATTTTTTTCTTATGTCCAATTTGAAGTGATCATCAATCAGTGTGTGTCCATTGTTGCTTGTCTTCCCCTGGGGTGCCTTGGTGAACAGATGCTTTCCCAGGCCCTGATGTATGCCCCTAATATACTTATAGGCTGTCACCAAGTCCCCTCTAAGTCGTCTTTTCTCCAGGCTGAACAGTCCCATGTCTTTCAGCCTCTCTTTGTATGACCTGCGCTCCAGACTTCTAATCATACGCATGGCCTCCTTTGGACTCTCTCAAGCACTTCTCCAACATCCTTCCTGAAGTGCGGCACCCAGAATTGAACACAGTATTCCAGCTACGGTCTCACCAAGGCCGAGTAGAGCGGGAGGATGACATCCTTAGTCTTGCTTGAGATTGGTGGCTTATGTTCATTCTGTGATCTATCATGATCCCCAGGTCTCTTTCAGTTGTGGTGCTGGCAAGCGTAGCACTGCCAAACCTGTAAGTCTGTTGCAGATTATTCCTTCCCAGATGATGTTTAACACAGAGAAATGTAAAGTGCTCCATCAGGTCATGATCCGTCCACCTCTCAAGCCTGTCCAGGTCAGCCCCACTTTCCCAATTGGAGACTTAAGTCAGAGGCCTTTTTGAAGTATATGACATCAACCTCATTTCCCTTATCCAGGTGGCGAGTTATGTGATCGTAGAAAGAAATGAGGTTGGTCAGGCATGACCTGCCCATAATAAAGCCATGTTGGCTATCCTTTAGAATACTGCTTTCTGCTAGCCTATCAATAATGGATTCTTTGATACTTTTTTCCCCCAGGATTTTACCAGGGATTAAAGTCAGACTTGATTGGCCTGTAATTCCCTGGGTCCTCCTTTCTGTCTTTCTTGAAGATGGACACCACACTGGCCCTCTCCCAGTCTTTTGGGACCTCTCCCAAGTGCCAGGAGTCCTTAAATAGCTGTGCCATAAGTCACACGATGATGTTGGCCAATTCTTTTAGAGCTCTTGGGTGTACTTCATTTGGTCCTGCTGACTTGTAGATATCCAGTCTCTCTAAGTGTCCCCCCACGAGATCTTTGCCGACTGTGGGAGAGTGATCCTCCACCTTGATCATCTTGCATCCTGTCAAGCAGGCTAACACCCTTGGATGGGTGGAATACAGATGCAAAGTATTCATTCAGGAGTTCCGTTTTCTCCTGGGTGTCGGTTATCAGCTGTCCCACTTTGTTCATCAGGGGCCCTATACTTCCCTTATTTTTTTATTTGACTTCCTACATATCTAAAGAAGGACTTTTTATTGTCCTTGATTCTGGTTGTCAATTGGAATTTGGTTTCTGCCTGTTGTAAGTGGATATGTTGTAGTATGTTATATGTTGTCATATGTATGACATACATGTTGTGTGTCAAAAGTGGATATGTTATTCTACTTTACCTATGTTCTCAAATCTCTGTGATCCTTTCACTTATACTTTTAAATCTTTTTGTGGTTCCTGGCCAGTGGACTATTATGGTTTCCATTAATATTTCACATGTGAGCACAGTGCCCACTATGACTCTTCAGTAAATAAAAAAAGAAAATGAGGAGAATATAGCCACTTTATTTTAATTAAAAAAAACTAAGGAACTAGGAAACTGTTTTCATTGCTGAGACTGTCTTTGCTGCAGTTCACAGTGGAAGATGCTATGATGCTAAAGATATATTAATACATTTTTGATCTACAGAATAGCTGAAAGGTGGCATATGCCTTACCATGTCTATGTGTTAATTAAGCAATTTCCTAGTAAAGCTAGACTGCAGTGACCTTGTTCTTTAAACCAAAAAAATATAAGTAACTAAATAAACTGCAACTTTACTATAAAGAGAAGGAAGTCATCAGTTACATTGTCTCAGTTGCTGTAAAATCCCTTTCTGGCAATGGCTGAGTATTACTTCATCACTCCAACAAAACCTCTTTTATTTTCTTTAAATTAAGTTTAAATTTGGTGGGATTGTGGAATTCAATATTTTGCTTTGCATTTTCATAGTAGTTCTTTGCGGGGGAGGGGGGTGTTGTTTTTTTTTTCAACATAGCTCTCTGGAGACATCCTGTGGAATTATTATTTTTTTTTTTTTTTTTGGCATGAGACTCTTCTATTTTCTGCTCCTTGTAGCAATTTTGTGTCAGTAACAAAACTGGCTAGCAGGGCTCTAAAGTAACTTATTTCATGACCGCTTGAGAAGGGCTGCTTGTGCACATTTCCAGGCAGCCTGAACATTGTCCTCTGCTTCTCAGGAACACGGGGAGCATCCAGACAAGCCCGCATGTGCCTTTTGCAGCATCTCAAACCCCTTTGAGACGCTGCAAGAGACATGTGCAGGAATGAGAAAATGTTCCCATATTTCTGACCGGTTGTGTCAGACACTAAAATGTTGCCCACATGGGGGGCAAGGAGAAAGGGATTTGGTGGTAGGGGTCTGCTACAGACCCCCACATCAAGGGGAAGAAATAGATTCAGGGCTCCTGAGGCAACTCTCGGAGACCATAAAAGCTAGAGAGGCGGTAGTCATGGGGGACCTAAACTACCCGGACGTCTGCTGGGAGTCACAGACAGCAAAGTCCCACCGCTCACGCAGGTTTCTAACCTGTGTACAGGACCTCCCCCTGACACAGGAGGTACACAGTCCCACTAGGGGGAATGCCATACTGGATCT
>NW_005842689.1:40414-40744 GCF_000455745.1 Alligator sinensis | reverse complement strand
GACCTACAGATCGGTAGCCATCTGGGGGACAGTGATCACCGAATAATAGAATTCACCATAAGACGTTGAGTGGGTAAGGTAACTAGTAGGGTGAAAGTGCTAGACTTTAGGAAAGCTGATCTCAATGAACTCAGGTGATTAGTCAAGAACGCACTGCAGAGTAGGAGTCTTGAAGTGATGGGAGCCCAAGAAGGGTGGCTGTGCCTTAAGGAAACGATCCTTCGGGCACAAAGCAAGACGATCCCCGTGCGAGGTAAAAGAGGGAAAGGGGCCAGGAGGCTTCCCTGGCTGACCAGAGAAATCCAGGGCAGCCTAAGGGACAAAAGGGGA
>NW_005842689.1:38199-39126 GCF_000455745.1 Alligator sinensis | reverse complement strand
TCTGGGGGGCTGGGGGAGCAAGCAGGGATGGGGCACATGGGCCCTGCAGGAAGGGGGGTGGAAGCCCCTGTGGGGGCCATGTGGCCCCTGTTGTGGGGGCTGTAGCCCTGTGGGGGGATCAGTCTGTGAGCTGTGCAGGGGGGCTGTGCCCTGTGCAGGGCAGGGGACCCACCCCTTCTGAGCAGCCGTGCCCTCAGTCCCCCCACGATCCATGCACACCTACCCACACACCCCATGCGGCCCCCACATCCCTCCACAGCCACCCACATCCCCCCACCACTCTTCCCACCCACCTCCTACAAACCCTACATCTCCCCAGAACACACCCTGTGTGCCCATCTGCTAGACAGGATGAAACCTGCTGGCAGGAACTGTGGCTGCAGGGGCAGCTGTCCCAACATCCTGGTTAGTGAAGGAGTTAGGGGGAGTTCTATCTGCTCTATGGTAAGAAAACCAAAGGCAAACAGCAAAACATATAGGTATTTAGAATTCATTTTATTATGATGATCGAGACACTGGTATGCTTCCAAATTACTTTAACACTGTAGATATATCAATAAAACATTGCCCAACTGATGTCTCTGTCTCTCTATATATAGTGGTCTTTTGTTTTAATTGTGGAGGAACATGGATTTCGGAGTATTTTACAGAGTGACTTTGGGATTTTTTTTATCAGGGATTTTTCAAATAGGGAGCACCAGAATTCCTGCTAGGGAGGCCAGTGGCAGGACCTAGACAGGGGAACCTGCTCAGAGCTGGCACCCTGGACCTAGCTGGAGGTTGCTGACCTCCTAGCCATTTGGGGCCAGGAGGACGTGCTTTGACAGTTCAAAGCAGGCCACTACACCCGCAACATCTTCTGGGTGATAACTGCCCAGATGGCTGGGCAGGGGGCACGTATGGCAGGAGTGCCCACCCCAGGGAAAC
>NW_005842689.1:31435-38169 GCF_000455745.1 Alligator sinensis | reverse complement strand
AGCAGGTCACAGCCAGGCAGCAGCCCCCACTGCCAGACTGCTGCAGTGGGTAAAGGGTGCAGAGAACTCTCAGGGCTGCTTCAGCAGTCCAGCTGGCACAAGGGGTAGTGTCTGCAGGTACCAACTGGCTGCGCCCCAGAAGCTCCTGAGAGTGATTAGCTCTGAGCTACTTGACAGGACAGCCTCTTGTATTAATGGGGTCAGGACAGGGCAGCTTTTTACACTGCTGGGGACAGCACAGGTGCTGGCCCCGGGCTCTAGTTCCCCTGGGCTGCAGATCCGGGAGGAGCTAGGCAGGGTTATTTTGCCCCAAGTGGCACAATTTGCTCCTCAACAAAGTGCGTGTCCAAGCATGTGTGCTGAGGTAAAAAGACCATCTCAAATTTGCACCACTTCTTTTTGAGCTGCTGCAGGCACACGTACTTGCATGTATGGACGTGCCCGTAGGGTTCATCAGAAGCTGAGCTATCAAAAGGTATGGGGTGGGGGTGGGGAGAAGGGGGTAGAATCTAAGAACCATGTGTATGAGAAAATTCTTATGTCCCTTCCCACTTTTCCTTTTTGACAGTAGTGGAAATCTTTCCTGAGCAAGTCTTCTTGTCTGGTTCATCTTTTCATGAAGAAATTATTTATAGCTACTTTCTGGGATTATGTCTGAATTGCCTAAAGCTTTGTGTCAGTCACTGTGCGTATGGACCAGTTTAAATGTAACTGGGTGCATCTACATGAGATGCTTAATGCACAGAAGACTAATTCTACTGTACATTAGTGCAGCAAGCAAAACCCATGCTCATGCAGAGTAGATTTAGTTTAATGCAAGTTAACGTCACTAAAAAAAGTCAGTCTGCACTAATGGGCAGTAGTGTCAATTATGGCACACTAAGGAACATGTAGATGTGCCCCCACTGATTGCAAGAAAGATCCCTTTGCTTTACTTTTTTACAGGAGCTGCATATCATATGATTTGGTTTGGGTTTTTTTGTTTGTATTATGGCATAAGTGTTTGGCTGCATTTGCTTTCTCAAGAGGGGCCCAGCAGTGCTCCCCCTACTAGTATATCAGGTGTTTCCTGTGCACTAAATCTGTGTAGATACTCTAGGACAGTGGTTTTTTTTTTAACCTTGTTAGACTCTAGGCATTCTTTGGGAAATGACAGCTCTTTGTTTTCACTTGGTTTTTAACTCTAGAAAAATAATAAAGGAATTCTGTTGCAAAGAACTCAGAAAGATCACAACTGGTCAGAAATGCTTCTGATGCTGGATTCCTATTTTAAATTTCTAGGTTTACCTTGTGAATCATGTGTAGGTGTTTACATACCTAACTGCATTATGTACAGTACTCTGGTTGAAAATCATTGCTTTAGGAGTAGGGTATCACAGATAAAGACAGTACTTACAGGATGAAGATCTAGAGAGGCACTTGAACGGAAGCTTCAGTCACTATTTAGTGAAACTCTATTTTAATTCTGTACTTCCACTTTCCTAAAAAAAAAAAAAAAAAGTCTACCTTAATTTTCTTTCCTCAAATTTCTTGTGTTTGCAAACAAAATAGCACTGCAGTCTCTTCCCAGTGCTGCATTTCCATTATTAGTTTAGCCAACAGGTCATACTGCTACTGTGGAGGATGTTCAGAACACCTTCATGATAGTGGTGCTAGTAGCATTCTGCTCATGTGAATATAATTGCATATTTAGTAATACAGGGTCTTTTACATTTTTTCCAGTTTCACAGTTCCACTTTCACATGCTCTGTCAGCACTGTGAGAAATTGTATTTTCAATAGCTGATAAAGTACTGCTTGCAGAAGAGGGTTGAGAAACACATTCTGGGCCATGTACTGTGGCACTTGTAGCTAAATGTTTCAGAAATGTTTGTTAAATTGGAGGTTGTCCTTTCTGTCTAAAATGTACAGATTGACTCAGCACTTACTAATTTTTCATTCTATAAAATCAAATGCACTGACAAACAACACCGTGCTTTGATAACTAGGATATTTATTTTAAAATGAATTTGTTTTCTTTTTGGAACTATTCTGAAATGTTTAGTAGTTAGTTCTTGATGACTCAGAAGTCTGTTCTGTCCCTGATCGCTTTTCAACCTCTCTATTTTCCTGAACAAGAAAAAGGCCCACTAAGATCCTTTTGATCTAAAATATGTTCACCTACATCAATATAACTTCACAAATATTCCTTCCCCTCCCGTACCAAAATAATTTAGCTGTCTCTTAAACTGCATGTGGCTCCAAACTTCCATTGAATGTTTTGTGTGAAGACATTTCTGTTTTACTTATTTACCTTCTAGTTTGTCTGTCTGTCCCCCTTTATTGCTGTCCACAACTGCTCCTTGGCATTAATGCATTCCTTTCATTATTATTATATGCCTCCTATGATCCAGGCTATTTTAGTTGTGTTTACCACCTCCTCAGTTATTTTACTTGTCTTTTTATTGCATCTCTTTTTTCCCCCTGAGTTTTGCAGTATCCCTCCAGAGATCATTATTTGTATCCTGGGGATACAATCTTCTGCTGTTTAGGAATTTGCTACCTTCAGTAGCAAAAGTGAGTAAGTTGCAAATAAATGCTTAGGATAACCTGAACTCTGACCTTACTGTGAGCCTAACTATTCAATTTAAACAAAAAGAGCAAGTAATATTTTAATAGTCAAGTAGCTAGCTCTACCAAGATGTTCTTTTACTAAGCATTAAGGATTCCTTTTGCAGTCAAAGACTTGGTTCATAAGCACATTCTGGTGGCTTCCCTTTGTTATATTTAATAAATTAATCCACACTTGGTCTCACTATTTCTGCTGTTAGATAACTTTCTGCCAACCTCTGCTCTTAAATATTTTACTTCCAAGGATTATTTAAAGTGTTGTATTGCTAAATGCAGTAGTAATGTTTTTAGATTTTTGCAGAACTATCCATTCAAGACCCAGAAATGAAAGTGATAACTAATAGGTTTGGCAAGCCAGTCAATTGGCCAGTCAATGTCAATTGACTGCCCCGTATTAGATGGCAGTTACAAAAAATAAAAATAAATTGTCAAGTACCACATTTTCTTGCATATATTTTGCACCTTTTCCCACAAAATGAGCTGGGGAAAATTAGGGGGTGACAAAATTATATACAATGAAAAAATCTCCTCGTGGGTCTGGAAATTTGACAGTGGGAGGAGGGGTGTATTTACGGAGCAGTGGCAGCCCGGATCTATGTGAATCAAGGCTGCTACCACTCCCTCTCCTCCCCACTCCATTGCCAAATTTCCAGACCCATGGGGAGGCCCACTCCCTAACTGTGTGCTGAATTGGGACAGTGCCTGGGGTTGGCTCTCAGCCAGACCTAGCATGCCAGGTTTGACCTTGGCACATAGCTCTAGACCCTGCTCACCAGATCTGACCCTTTATCTTCTTTCCTTCTTGATGCCTTCTCAAAGCGAATGTCAAGAATAAAATAAAAAATGTCCTTGTGTAGGTGGTAGCCTGTCTCATTTATTAATTATAGTGTCTTTTGCTATCAAGGGCAGGAGGATTATGTGCCATGGCTGTCATCCTGCAGGAGTCAGGATATGCATGTTCCATTTAGGAGTAAGCACCCCCTTCCCTGCTCCTCTCTCTTGAGTTCTTTGTGTCCTGCCATTCCTCTTCTCCGTGCCATTAAGCCGTGTGGTACTGCAGGAGCTACTTTGTGCTAAAGGAGGAACCAGCCAAATCAGCAGCGTAGATCAGGGGCAGGCAATTATTTTGGGTGGAGGGCTGGTTTTGGCAAGCCATTGAGGGCCGCATGAAGGTCAGATAAATATTAATTTTCTACATTTTTTTAGGGGCCCCATGGGCTGGATAGAATGGCCTGGTGGGCTGCATCTGGCCCGCGGGCTGCATTTTGCCCACCCTGGTGTAGATACATTTCTACTAGTCATTTGCTGTAACTGCAGACATTTTCAAATGCAAGCAACAAAATGCTTGAAAAGGGGGGCTGCTGCCTTACCATAACTGCATTTTAACAACTAACGTTTTTTATAGTTGCTCTGTGCGTTATTTCTGTGGGTTTTTTTGTAACTGTTCAGGTTGATCCTGGGATTTCAGGATAGAAACCAAAGAAAAAAACTCTTTAGTCTTGAATTTACACTTATGTTTACCTAACATTGATAATTATAGAAATGCATTCAGTTTTCTTATAATGTAATGTTACTGTTTTATAATGACAGCTAACAAACTTGTTTGTTTGCTTTTTAATTGGCATAAATATCTAACCTAAAAATTAAGTCTCTGTCTTCAGTGTTCTAATAAATGAATGATTATTGTATTTAACCATTATTTGACAATATTTGACTGGTCAGTTGACCAAGAATTTTTTTGACTGGTCAAATACCCAACCCTACCTGTATCTCGCTCCCCATTTTCATCCATGCAACTCTCTCTTGCTACTGTCATCTTTGCCGTACTTTTGCCTGGGATTCTTTCCCAATTTCTGGTGCCAGGCAGTCTCCCTCCAGCTGACTCTTTTTAGAATTGACTTCAAGACCTCTTGATGTTTGTAAGTTTTTAAATGATAAACTCAGAAGAAATAAGCAGCCAAGACCTGTTTTACTCTTAAACTTCATTTCTCTGCTCATCTGGCATGTAACCCAGGAGTGGGCAAAATATGTCCTGTGGACTGGATGTAGCTCACCAATTGATTATATCTGGCGTCCGGTGGGGAGGCCACCAACTCATAGGATCTATTCTAGCCCATGAGCGGCTGGGTCCAGCCACCACATGGTGCCGGGCTGGTGTGTGGGGCTATTTCCACTGCGCCAGGTAAGTGGGTGCAACTGCTTCTGCCTGGTGTTGATGCACTGGCATCAGCTATGGCCCTGGGCAGATGCCCTGATCCCTATCCCTGACTTGGAAACTTTTGGGAGCATTCGCAGCTGATGCCAGTGTCCATTTGGGCCTGCTTTTGCTGTGCTGGATGGGTGGTGGCATAAACTGCAGATTGGGCTGGTAGGTTCCAGGTTGTGGATGGAGATTGGAGCATGCTATAGCTCTGGGCAGTGGGGAGGAGAGGGAGGGAGAGAGGATCAGAGTGTGCTACAGCTTTGGGGGGAAGTAAGAGGAGAAGTAGCATGCCCCAACCCCCATCTTCACTCTGTCTCCAGGGTGGGAGGGGAAGAGAAGGAGATGTGGCTGTTGAGAGGACACCAGAACTCATCAAGTGGCCTTCCAGCTAAAATAATTGCCCTGCCCTGTAACCCCTTTTGATAAAACTGTATTCTCTGATACTTGTATTATGCATTAGCACCGATGAGGCTGTTTTCCTTCAGGTTTGGTATGGCACTGTGCATGTTATTGGCACCTTAATATAACATGATAAATGTACTGTTTTGTCACAGGGCTGTAATTTATTAACAGCTAATTTCAGTCTGCCACTGGGAAGAACACTGCCACTGGGAAGAACACTGCCACACACATAATGGCCTCAGGATTCATAGAGCAAGATGACCCACTTCTCACTGACACCTAGACCTTTTGTCATGGTCTGTTATAATTGCGTTCTGTTCCCTTTCCATAAAGGGGAAAGCACTGTAGATTAGTGTCCAGTAAAAACAATACAGTGTTCAAGTACACACGTGAATCTTACCATACTGGGTCAGAGCTATGGTCCATCTACCCAGTATCCTGTCTCTGGCAGTGTCACAAGTGGATGCTTTAGAAGGAGATCATTGAACTGGATATCTCTAGAGTGATCTATCTCCTGTTCATTACCCTCCCTGGCATCCACTGTTTTTGATTTAGCGATGCCAGAGGAAACATCTCCAGCCCTTCTGTTCAACAGTTATTAATAGATCTATCATCCATTAACTAGTCTAGTCCCTTTTTTGGACCTGGCTGTACTATCTGTCTCTACCACCTCCTGTGACAGTTAACTACACAAGTTAATTACAGTTTGTGTGTGGGGGGTGGGGGGGAGAGTACTGCTTCCTTTTGTTAGTTATATAGGTGGGTCCAGTGGGTGCCCCCTTGGTCTAGTATTCTGGGTCATGGTGAATAACAGTTCCCTATCTGCTTGGTCCACACCCTTCATGACTTTACAGGCCTCTATCATATCCCCACTCAACTTTCTTCTTTCTAAACTGAAAAGTCTTAGCATTTTCAGTATCTCTTGGCATGGCAGCTGTTCCATACACCTGGTCATTTTGGTTGCCCTTCTCTACCTTTTCCTATTCTATTACATCCTTTTTGAGATGCAGAGACCAGAATGGCACAGAGTATAGAAGATATAGGTGCACCATGGAATTGTGTAATGTCATGATGGTCTCCATTTAGTTTTCAGTTTCTTTGTTAATGATGCCCAACGTTTTATTAGATTTTTCTGGTCACTGCTGCATATTGAACTGACATAATTGTAAATAGTTCTCTAAAAACTACAAGTTCTTTCTCCTGAGTTGTAACAGCTAGTTCAGAACTCGGCTTTATGTATGTATAGTTGAGGTTATTTTCCCTAGGGGCATTACCTTGCACTTGTCGACACTGAAGTTTGTCTGTCTGTCTTTTTGCCTGTTCAGACTGGTAAAATCTTTCTGCCTCCTCTCTGTCACTTTGGGAGTTGATTACCTGGAATAATTTAGCATAATCTGCAAACTTGAAGATTTCACTGTGAACTCCCATTTCTAAGTCATAGATTCATAGATGCTAGGGTCAGAAGGGACCTCAATAGATCATCGAGTCCGACCCCCTGCATAGGCAGGGAAGAGAGAGCG
>NW_005842689.1:30297-30711 GCF_000455745.1 Alligator sinensis | reverse complement strand
CACTCCCTCGTCCAAGTCGCTGATGAAGATATTGAAGAGTATCGGTCCAAGGACCAAGCCCTGCGGGACCCCACTGCCCACACCCTTCCAAGTCGACATCGACCCATCCACTACGACTCTGGGTGCGACCCTCTAGCCAGTTCGCCACCCGCTGGGCTGTGTAGTCATCCAAGTCACAGCCTCTTGTTTACCAGTATGGTGTGGGATACCACATCGAAGGCCTTTCTGAGGTCTAAGTATATGACATCAACCCCTACTCCTGCGCCCAGGCGTTTTGTAACCTGGTCATAAAAAGAGACTAGATTAGTCAAGCATGACCTGCTACAAACCCGTGCTGGTTTCCCCTCAGCATAATTTGTCCTGCTGGGCTCTCGCAAATGTGAGCCTTGATAATTTTTTCAAAGACTTTGCCTA
>NW_005842689.1:4779-30135 GCF_000455745.1 Alligator sinensis | reverse complement strand
CGACGGTTTTCAAAATTTCCCCCCCAGTGGCTGTGCAATGACATCAGCCAGTGCCTTCAGTACCCTCAGATGGAGTTCATCCGGGCCTGCTGACTTAAAGGCATCCAGTTCCTCCAAGTGACTCTGCACCATCGCAGGGTCTACGCATGGCAGTCTGGTGCCTTGCTGCTGCCTCTCTACAATCCCAGTGAGAGCCTTGTCCTGCCCCTCACTTAGGAACACTGAGGCAAAGAACTTGTTGAGGAGTTCAGCCTTGTCCCCCCTGTCCGTCACCAATTGCTTCTGCCCATTTAGTAGGGGTCCTATTCCACCCTGGGCCGGCCTTTTACTCCCTATATATCTAAAAAACAATTTTTTGTTATCCTTTACTTGAAATGCCATCCTCAGCTCCATGGTAGCTTTGGCCTGTCTAACTGCCTCCCTACAAGTGTGAACAGAGGAGGTATACTCCTCTTTGGTAATCTTTCCCCGTTTCCACTTTTTATATGCTCCCCTTTTAGTCCACAGGCTGTCCTGGATTTCTCTGGTCAGCCAAGGAAGCCTCTTGGCCCCTTTCCCTCTTTTTCCTCGCATCGGGATCGTCTCCCTCTGTGCCCGAAGGATCGTTTCCTTAAGGCACAGCCACCCTTCCTGGGCTCCCATCTCTTCAAAACTCCTACTCTGCAGTGCGTTCTTGACTAATCGCCTGAGTTCATTGAAATCAGCTTTCCTAAAGTCTAGCATCAAAGAAAATGTTAAATAAAACTGGAACCAGCACAGATCCTTGCAGGACCCAACCCCACTTTTGCCTCCCTTAGGGGTGCACCAATAAAGTTTTTTTTGGGTTGATACCAGTGGCTGATTTGAAGTATTAATGAGTCATATAGACTGATACCAGTTTGAATGCTGATATGCAGCCCGGCAGCTTGGAGAGCAGTGTCTGGCTGTTAAGTCTATTGGGGGGCAGATTGAGGGCCCCATGGTGAGGGGGGAGGGGCTGAGGCTGGCAGCAGGCCCTGCCCAGGTAGGGTAGGGCATGGGACAGCCGCGAGCAGCTCATCCAGGGGGGGCGGCTCCCACTGCTGCACGGATCCCCAGGGCAGGCATAGGGAATGTGCCTCCCAGATTTGTGCACAAGGTGAGGGCACTGTGGCCGGGAGCTGTGCTGGGCTCTTCTCACTGTGGGGACGGGGCCAGGGCTGTGCTCAGGGTGGGCATTGGTGGTGCTGGGAGGGGAAGCTATGGGGTGGGGCCCACCCCCACCCATGCCAGAAAGAGCCTGGTGCAGCCCCAGCCTGCCCTCGCCCCACAGACAGATTCAGGAGGCACATGTCCCCTGTGTCTTCCCCGGGGGTGCATGTAGTGGTGGGAGCCATACCCCCCAGATGAGCTGCTTGCAGCTCTGTCCCACATGCCACCCTGGCCTGGCAGTGACTGCCTTTGCCTCAGTCCCACTTCATTCCTCACCATGGGGGCCTTGATCTGCCCTCCCATTCGCCATCCCTCCCCTCTGGCCCTTCACCCCAACAGACTTACCAACTGGACACTGCTCTCCAAGCTGCTGGGCTGGCTGAATGATTGCTGCATTTGTGTGCATGTACGTGGCATTTATCAGCGGCATTATCGGCCAAATCAGCTTCTAAAACTTCTTCTGTTGGGACTTCCACGTGGTCCAACTCTTAAAACTCAACTCAACTTTTTAAAATACATAATCTTTTAAAGTTTTTATCTTCTATAACCAGAACGTTATTTTTTTTATCATCACTTATTATTATCCATCTTTTATTGTTTGTTAATATTTTTACTTGGGGTGCACAGAGATTTTTGGGGCCAATACCGATAACCAATTTTTAAGGAGGCATATCAACTGATACCGATCTGATTTCAAATACCAGCCTGGCAGCTTGTAGAGCTGCGTGTAGCTGGTAGGTCTGGTGTGGTGGAAGGGGAGGGAAGAGGTGTAGGAGGGGCAGATCAAGGCCCCCGCAGTGAGGGAGGAGTGGAGCTGGGGCAAGTGCTGCCCTTCTGGGGCATGGCTGGTGTGGGATTGAGTCACCGCCTTGGGTGGTTGGGGGGGGAGGGGCCCCCGGTTTGGGTGGGGGGGGGGGCCCCTGCCGCTGCGCACCACTTGGCCGTGAGCCACTGGTCCAGCACTCGCCTGCTCATCTGGTGACTCCTGTTGCTGCTCCCACCGCTTGTCCAGGAGGCCATGGGAAGGTGGGGGGCGTGTGCCTCTGGCTCTGCGGGGCTGGGGCCAGGGCTGCACGGTGCTCTTCCTGGCCTGCAGATCCAGGGGCACATGTCCCCCTCCATGCCCTCCCAGGAGCAGTGGCGTGAGCCACCGGATGAGTGAGCGAACTCCAGACCAGCAGCTCCCGGACAAGCGGCACGTAGCAACAGGAGCTGCCTGTCCCTCTCTGTCTCCCTCCCTTCTGCTCACCCCCTGGATGAGCCACGGCTCTGTCCCATGCCCACCCTGCCCTAGCTGGGCAGTGCTTGCCCCAGTCCCTGCCAAGGATCCAGTGCCACTTCGCACTCACAGCGGCAGCCTTGATCTGCGCCTCCACGCCCCTTGCCTCCTTCCTTCCCTCCCCCTTCCAACACACCAGACTTACCGGCTGCATGCAGCTCTCCAAGCTGCCAGGCTGTGCTCCTCGCTGCCTACGTGCTGCACTGCATCTGCGTGCACACACCAGTATTTATCAGCCAAATTGTCGGCCACATCTAGCCGATTTCCAATACGATCAATTTTCTTTATATCGGTGCCGATCTGATATCAGACGGCTGTATCTGTGCACCTCTAATTTTTACTTATGTCTTTGTTCTTCTCTTTTTATTGTTATCTTATTTTAATAATACAATTTTATTGTTAAATAGATAATAAATAGTATGTTAAAATTAAAGCTTTTATCATCTTTTACAATCAGAACCTGGTTATTTTGGCTACCTCTGTGACTTCTTGTGATAAGTTCCACAAGTTACCAGTGCACTATGTTGAAAAAAGTAACTTTGCTTGTTTTAAACCTTTTTTCCTGTTCATTTCAGTGGATACCCCGTAGTTCTTTTATTCTGGCATTTATGGTGAATATGGAACTGTTATTCATTATCTACACCCTTTGTGTTTTGTATGGACCTCAATTATATCTCCTCTCAGCCTTCTCCTGTTCAAACTGAAGAGCCCTTATCTTTTCAGTCTCTTGTGATACAGCAGCTGCTCCATGCCGCTGGTCATTTTGGTTGCCCTTCTTTGTATCTTTTCTAATTCCACCACATCCTTCTTCAGATTTGAAGCCCAGAACTGTACAAAGTATTCAAGATGTGGGTGCCCCATTGATTTATATTGTGGCACAAGCATGTTTTCCATTCCCTTCTTGATGATGCTCAACATTTTATTAGCTCTTTTGGTTGCTGCTGCTTGTTGAATGGATACTTTCAGAGAACTATCTGTAATAACTCCAAGATCTTTCTTGAGTCTTAACAGGTAGTTCAGAGACCAGTACTGTTTAAGATGAGTTTATTTTCCCCATGTGCATTACCTTGAACTTGTTGACATTGAGGTTTATCTGCCACTTTTTTGCCCACTCACTTAGCTTTGTGGGATTTTTCTACCATCATCATTCCTCACCATCAACTTGGTATTTGACTACCAGGAATAATTTAGTATAACTTGGAGTTTTCAATGTGTGCTCCCTTTTCCATGTCATTTATGAAAATGTTGAGCAATTTGGGTCCAACACAGATCCCAGGAGGGCCCCCTGAAAAGTGACCATTTCATACTATCCTCTGTTTCCTTTCTTTTGAGGCAGCTTTTGATCAACAAAAGAACCTTTTGTTCCAATTCAGGCCAAGTAGGTTTTTTTTTTTTTTTTTTAAAGGGCCTTTAGTGAGGGACTTTATTAAAAAAAAAAAAAAAAATCTAAATGTGTAAGATGGATCCCCCTTGTTCCCATGCTTCCTAACACCTTCAAAGAACTCCACCAGATTGATGACAGGATTTTCCTTCACAAAACCCATGCTGACTCTCTTCCCCAGTATATCATATTTGTCCATGTAACTGCAGAGTTTATTCTTTATTATTGATTCTACCACCTTGCCGGGGATAGAAGTGACACTGGCTGGTCTGTAGTTCCTAGGGTCATCTCTGGAGCCTGTTTTGAACATGTGCATTAATTACTACTCACTGAACCTCTGGCATAGGGCTGTTTATAATGGTCTTCCTCAGTATATCACATTTGTCCATGTAACTGCAGAGTTTATTCTTTATTATTCCTTGCCAGGGATAGAAGTGACACTGGCTGGTCTGTAGTTCCTAGGATCAATAATAAAGAATGGTTTATTATAAACCATCAGTTACACATCAGCCAAAAAAAGCCGATTGCTGATTTAATGTCAGTTTTCCTTTTATTGGTGCCGACGTGATATGGACCAATGTATCAATGCATCTCTATTAATAAATGGTTATTTACATCTCTAGTCAATAGTCCTGATTTTAAAGAGTAGATAAATTCATACTTAGATAATCTGAGCATAATGAATTGTCTAACATGTATTTACTTGACTACTGATAGTTCTCTTTGCGAAACTGGGGATAGATGTGCATGTGTTAAAATTCTTAAAGCAAGAAAAGTTCTAATTATCTGGGTTTTTTCCCTCTTTTTCCTCTTATTGTGGAGGGCAGTCCTGGCAGTTTACCTTACAGCAAATATAATTTTTATTTGTAATAAAATAGTTCTAAGGCAGAAAAGAACAGACATTAGATATCTAAGAAATAATGAGACCATGTACAAAAAAGAGTGAAAGTTTATAATTAAGTATGCTACACTGGTATGATTTGCTTTGCTTTGCCTCTTGGCAGAATTATGTATACTACATATCTATGTATACTACATAGATATGTTTGAACTGTACCAAAAGAGTTGGAAATATTACACAGTGTAACTGAGAGAGACTTCTTTTCAGGCCACTTATAAAGCTGTCAGAAAGACTGTAAGAGAAAAATGACAAACAGCAAAGCCTCGAGTTGAGAGACGGTGTCCAGTGAACTACTGAAGTGTCATTGATAGGAAAAAAATTATTTGACACTTGTTTATGTATCCTCCTACACTGGGGCTAGTTTAATGAAGAAATAATGCAAAGGAACTAGCGAGATAGGAACCTTAGTGGAAAAGTTTCCTTGATAGTTTGTTGTGAGGGACTTTTTTAAAGGCTTTTTGCATGGTCGACTAAATGGTATCAGCTTCTCCCATGCTTGCTTTTTTCTGTGTGTGTGTGTGCAATAATAGTGTATACAGAAAGCTGTTGGATCAGAGGCAATGTTTTTTATTAGAGCAACTAAACAGTAGCAAAAAAATAACCCTTTCTTTGCAAGCTTTTGGGCACATGCATCCTTCAGGCTGAGGAGAAATCAAAGATAGTAAAAGTCCTCTTAGGTAGAAAATAAACTTCATTTTGCACAGGGGAGATGGAAGCTGGAAGTGTATTCCCCTGGGTCTGAGAGTCCTTTTGTGAGAGTGTTACCGTGATGTACAGATTAGGCTGTCTTTGTCCCTGGAGGTGTCAGATGTTAGAGGCAGCCAGGAAGGTTAATATGCAGTAGTGCATTCCCTTTTGATCACTGAGTTACAAGAAAGGTAGCTATAAATGTGAGGGAGTTCAGAGAAGAATCTAAAGCAGTGGTTCCCAAACTGTGGATTGTGACCCCAAATGTGGTCAAAACATCAGCAGATGGGATCATGATAAATGGGGATCTGGGTTGGGAGTGAGGGGACATGCTGAGGAAATGGGGTGATGCTGAAGAAAAGTTTGGGAAGCTCTGATCTAAGGATACTGATTTATAAGGAAAGGGTAAATGAAAAATGTGTAAATTTGAAAATAAGGGAGATTAGGAAATTCTATTTGTTAAATATTTATAGACTTAAATGAGGAGAGATGTAGGGCTCTGCTGCACGTTACATTTAGGATGTGTTAACTGCATTTAAATAGTGAGCATCCATGTGTTCAAGCAGTAAAACATGCTGAGTGTAACTTGTAGCAGAGGTAGGACTTCTTGTAGGAGGAGTATTTCCAGATTGTTTTAAGTAACACACATTCAGGTGTTGTTGAACTGCTCCATGGAGATAATATGAGTTCAAGATTCCAGTGCTGTGTCAGGGCTGGGACTAACAATCAGCAAGCTATGCATCTTGGAGACTGTAGTAAACATTGCCGTGCAACTGTTCAGAACATTTTCTAAGTTTAATACTGAATGAATTTAACTAGAGGTGCACCGACGCATTGGTCTGATTATTGGATCAGCACCGATATAAAGAAAATTGACTGTACTGGAAATTGGCCTGATGTGACTGGTAATTTGGCCAATAAATGGCCCATGCATGTGCACAGCTGCAGCACAGTGTAGGCAGTGAGTAGCACAGCCTGGCATCTTGGAGAGCTGTGTGGCGGGGGGTGGCTCCTGCTGCTGCACGTGGCCCAGGGGGGCACGGGGTGCATGTGCCTCCAGATCTGTGTGGGGGTGGGGTGGGGTGGGCTGCAGCTGCAGGCTGGGGCTCTGGCCGGGGCTGCACTGGGCTCTTCCTGGTGGGGTTGGGGAGGTGGGCTGGGCCATGCTGTGCTCGAGGCAGGTGGTGGCGGTGTTGGGAGGAGGGGTTGGGCGGGGGATACAGTGAATCAAGGAACACGAGGAGAATGTAGATGCTTACTGCCAGGCCCTGCACCTGGAGAAGGATGCCATGGAGACCAAGCAGAAGAGCAAGCTCCAGCAGGATGCCCCCAAAGATGGAGAGTGGAAATTGGTCACATCAGGCCCAAAGCTACGACATGCGTCAGTGGCTCCATCAATAGCCCTACATAGCAACTACGCAGCCCTGATACCACCGATGGATGAGGCATCTGCATCCTCCGCTCCGAGAACAAGATGGGAACAACCCCCCCCAATGAAGAAGCAATGAAGGGAGGTTGTTGTGGGAGACTCCCTGCTACAAGGAACAGAAGGCACCATCTGCCATCCAGACATCTTTGCTCAAGAGGTCTTTTGCTTTCCAGGAGCCAGGATCTGAGATGTAATAGTGAGGATCCTGAAGCTGGTCTGCCCTACAGACCAGTACCCCATGCTCCTTGTCCATGTGGGCACCAACAACACGGTGAAAAACAATCCTGGGAGAATCATGAGTGATTTACAAGACCGTGGGGGTGAAGCTCAAGGAACTAGGTGCACAAGTGGTCTTCTCAATCCTCCCAGTTAGAAGCCATGGTCACTGGAGGGAAGAATGCATTGAGGAAGTCAACCGAAGGCTTTGGAGATGGTGTTACCATGCTGGTTTTGGATTCTTCAACCTTGGTATACAATTCAATGGTGCTGGTCTGCATGCAAGAGATGGTATCTATCTCATGGGCAGAGGGAAGAAGGTCTTCTGTATGAGTATTGCAGACTTGCTGAGGAAGGCTTTAAACTAGACAAGCCTGAGGAACTGGTGGTAGATTCCACTGCTGGGCATAAATCCTTTGGCTAAGATGACCCAGGAGAGGGTATTCACGTAGGGACATCCAGATGGGTACCAACAACCTGAGACACTTCAAGAGTGACAGAAAACTGAAGCTGTCTAGGGCTGCACTCAGCTGTTTTTATGGGAATGCCAGAAGCGTGGGAAATAAACAGGACAAACTGGCACTCCTGGCAGAGGCAGATTTTGACCTCATTGAGTTGACAGAGACCTGGTGGGATGATGCATATGGCTGGACAGTGGATATTGAAGGCTGCAGGCTTCATAGGAAGACTCAGGTTGGAAAGAAAGGTAGAGGGGTGACCCTCTTTGTGAAAGAGCAGTATCCCTCCCTGCAGGTCATGTTTGATTGCACAGGGAAGTCCCTTGAGACCCTCTGGGTCAAGATGCAAGGGGGCTCGGGTGAAGGGGACCTGATGGAAGGAGTTTATTATAGGCCTCCTTACCAAGAAGAAGAGAGCGACCAGGCATTCTACAGAGAACTGGCTGAAACAGCCAGCATTAAAGACTTGATTGTCATGGGTGACTTCAGCTACCCTGACATCTGTTGGGAGCACCATTCAGCCAACTCCAAGAGGTCAACCAACTCCTTGGCAGCTATAGACAACCTGTTCTTGACTCAGGCAGTGGAAGGATGGACTAGGGGGAAAGCCACTCTGGACTTCGTGTTGACCAAAGGGGAAGACATGGTAGGTGACCTGAAGATTGAAGGTACTCTGGGTGACAGTGATCATGATTTGATCAGATTTACTATCCACCGAAAGGCTGGGAATTCTGCCAGCAGAACAGAATTTCTAGACTTCAGAAGGGCAGACTTTGGTAAACTCGGGAGTATAGTTAGAAAGGCCCTTCACAACCAGTGACTGGACAATCTGGGAGTTCAGGAACGGTGGCGCTTCCTTAAGGATGCAATTCTCACTGGTCAGAAAGAGGCCATCCCCACAGTCAAAAAAAGGGAAAGGGGCCAAGAGACAAGCTTGGCTCAGCAGGGACATTAGGGAACTTTTCAGAAAGAAAAAAGAATTGTACATGCAGTGGAAAAACAGCTCAGCATCCAGAAAGGAGTACACTGATATGTCCAGGGTCTGCAGGTATGAGACGAAGAAAGCCAAGGCATGAATGGAGATCAAGATGGCATCCGAAATTAGAAGGACTTTTTGTTGTCTTTTTAGGTACAGTAAAAGTTCTGTTATCTGGTAACTTACAAGCCGGCTTGCTCCACTAACCAGCATGCCGGCTTGTAAGATAAAGTGAAACCGGAAGTACCCACCGTGGCACTTCCGGTTTCTCGGAGCCCCCATTGCTCAGGGCAAAGCAGTCTGTGCTGCCAAGTCCCCATGGCCTGGGGGCATAACAGGCTGTGTGGGGGTGTGTGGGACCTGCCTCCCTGTCCTGCGGGAGGGGCAGAGGGATGCCCCAGATAGGCATGAGAAGCGGCGGCTGGGGACGCTCAATTAACCAGCATATTTTGTCATCCGGCATCCCCCCGTTCCTGGGGGATACCGGATAACAGAGCTTTTACTCTACATTGAGAGCAAGAAGAAATCGAGCTCCACTGTGGGACCCCTACTGAATATGAAGGGGAAGCCCACAGTTGATCCCTGCGAAAAGGCTGAGCTCCTAAATACTTACTTCTCATCAGTATTCTTGAAACCAGATGGGAACTCATCACCTGTCCAGAGGCCCAGAGACTACAGAGATGACAGCAGTCCACATAAAATTAGTCCCAAACAGGTGAAGATATTCTTAAACCATCTGGACTTTTTCAAGTCAGCTGGGCCAAATGACCTGCATCCAAGAGTCCTAAAAGAACTGGCTGAACTCATAGTAGTGCCTCTGGCTAATGTGGTACCCATCTTTAAGAAAGGGAAAAGGGTAAGACTGGTCAGTCTGACTTTGATCCTAGGAAAAATCTTTGAAAAAATTGTCAAGGAAGCTATCAACCACAAACTTGTAACAGGTGGGGCACTGAGAAACAACCAACATGACTTTGTCAGGTGGAGGTCATACCTAACAAATTTGGTGTCTTTTTACAACCAGGTAACTAACCAGCTGGACATGGGACATGAGGTTGATGTCATCTACCTAGACTTCAGCAAGGCCTTTGAGAGGATCTCATGTGATACAGTATCAATTAAGTTGGAGGGTATTGGCCTTGACCAGTTAACAGTGAGATGGGTTAGCACCTGGCTCAGAGGCCGATTCCAGCAAGTTGTAATCAATGGGATGGCCTCATCCTGGAAGGCTGTCTCTAGTGGTGTCTCCCAGGGATCAGTGCTTGGGCTTGTACTCCTTTGACATCGTTATCAATGACCTGGATGAGGGAGTGGAAAGTGTAGTGATTAAGTTTGCGGATGACACCAAGCTGTGGGGAAACATGGGCACATCTGAGGACAGGGCCAGGATCCAGGATGACCTTGACAGACTGGTCCTATGGGCCGAAAGCAATCATATGAGGTTCAATAGGGATAAATGCTGGGTCCTTCATCTGGGTAGGAAGAACCTTCACCACACCTACATGATGGGTGGTGATCCACTGGCTGATACTGCATCTGAGAGGACCTGGGGGTGACAGAGGATGAATATGAGCCAACAGTGCAATGAAGTTGCCAACAGGGCAAATAGATGTGCATCAGTTGATTGTGTTGCCAGTAGATCCAGAGAGGTGCTCCTCCCCCTCTACTTGATGTTAGTAAGACCACAGCTGGAATACTGTGTCCAGTTCTTAGCACCACACTTCAAAAAGGATGTGGATAAGCTTGAAAGGGTACAGAGAAGGGCCACCCGCATGATCAAGGACCTGGGGGATAGGCCCTATGAAGAGAGACTCTGGGAATTGGGTTTTTTCAGCCTACATAAGGGAAGACTGGGAGATGGCTTGATAGCCACCTACAAGTATATTGGGGGTGAACACCAAGATCTAGGGGAGAAACTCTTCAGAAGGGTTCATCTTGGGAGGATGAGGTCCAGTGGACACAAGCTATTTGGGGAAAAATTTAGGCTGGACATAAGGAAAAACTATTTCTCTGTAAGGGTATCTAGAATCTGGAACACACTTTCAATAAAGATGGTGCAGTTGCCATCCCTGTAGGTGTTCAAGAGGAGGCTGGACAGGCACCTTGTTGAGCTCAGTTGAGCCCAATCACTTCCTGCCTATGGCAAAGGACCAGATTTGATGATCTTACAGGTCCCTTCTGGTCCTTCTATGATTTTTGGGGTGGCTGCAGTCCTCCCCTTCCCAGCACCACTGATGCCTGCCCCAAGCATAGTCTGGCTCCCCCTCGTCCCATGCAGATCTGGGGGTACACGACCCCCGCAATGTCCTTCCAGGGTGCATGCAACAGTGGAAGCTGCCCCCTGCCCCAGCTAGGCAGTGCCTGCCCCAGCCCCACTCCTCCCTCACCACAGGGGCCTTGATGTGCCCCCTCATGCTTCTTCCACCACAACAGACTTATCAGCTGGACACTATTCTTCAAGCTGCTGAGCTGGTATTGGAAATTGGATCAGTATTGGCTGATATGCCTCCTTAAAAATTGGCTGTTGGTATTGGTCCCAAAATCTCTATTGGTGCACCCCTGAATTTTAACACGTACTAGATCCAGTGCAACACGGCCTATAGTGCTATGTCTAGGGGTATATCTGCATGATCTTGCTGTAACTGAGAGAAATTTGGAGAAACTTTCTGTTGATAAAATTTAATATTATCGTTAGTAGGAACTTGAACTGAATTGAAACAAAAGAATCTTCATAGGGAATAATTTAGAATAGGCAGAAGATGATTTTGCTACTCTGAATAGGTATTGTTTTTTGTCCTCTGGGAAATAAAGCAGGTACTGTAAGAAATTGGTTCCTGTAGGTAGTGTGTGTCTCAGTTAAACTTTTTTTCCTTTTTGCCTTGGACGCTTTTTAGATGGTTTGTACAACTAATTGTTTACTTCTGCCCAGAATACTTTCTGTTCAGCACAGTTCAGATATTTGGTGACTGTTGTTCTGTTATCTTTGTGACAGGTTCATGCCCCAGGGGCAGCCGTAATACAGCCCCAGGGGCAGCCTTGCAGCTCCTGTCCAGCTTGGACTCTAATGTCGCCTCCTCTAGATTGCTTGTCAGCCACGCCTTGTTCTTAATATTAAGATTGATTAAGAGAGGCTGCCCACAGGCCTTAGAGTGAGCCTTAATCCTAATACTTTCCCAGTGGGTCTCTCCTCAGGCCCCACTAGCTGCAATCCAACCCTCGGCCTGACTAGGCCCCTGTAGGGCACTTGTAGCCTTAAGGGCAAATTGTTTGGCTCCTTTTCCTCCTCATACCATACCTCAAGCCTTGCAGATGTTCTCTCTCTCTCTCTGATGTTAACTATTTATATGCTTGGCTCCATGAATGCCTCATGTCTCTGTAGGCTGGGGGGTACAGCGAGCTCCTGCAGGCAGTTGCGGCGCTGTCAGCAGTGGGGGTGGCAAGCACCGACCAGTGGTTGGCGACCACCTACAGATGTTGCTGGCAGCGTTGCTGGCGATCAGCAGTGATTGGGGACCGCTTGCAGACGCAGCCAGCAGTGTCGGCGACAGGGGTGGTGAGCAGTAACCACCTGCAGGCGCCACTAGCAGTATCAGCAGTGCTTTTTGTAGGGGGCAAACTGCCAATCTTGGGGGGTGCACATGCACCTGCGTGCACCCCCTACACGTCACCAATGCTCTGCTCCCTTAGGCCCTAAGACCCCCTGGTCCCTTGCATGGTCTCCCTCCAGACTCTTGGACCCTCTAGTCTGGCTTAACCCACTCTGGGCATGTGGATCCTCTGGCCTGGCTCGGCCCTTTCCTGGTCACATGCATCCTCTGGTCCAGGTCTCAGCCTTTTCCTAGGCTCCTGGACCCCTACTAGGCCCTAGTCGCAGTCTGAGGACTCCTGGGTCAACAGTTCTCTAAATAGGCCTTGAGTGAGTGCCACTTAAATAAGCAAGAAGCATCTCCACCCTCTTGCAGACACCTCAAACCCATTAGGAGTTTAACAGAAACAAAGGCCTGTTGCCTTAAAACCCAGCGATGTTTGGCAAAATCTAGGTCCCTGCATGATCCCTGTAGCCAGGAGCAGCTCCTCACTTTGTGGTTGCTGGGGAGAGACTCCTGACCAGTGCAGGGTCTGGGCTTATATAGGTCCAGCCTGAGCCCTCCTGGGGTCAGGTGAGTCCCTCATTAGCTCTCCCCTGCTACATGCAAGCAGCCTCTATCTGCTTGCTCTCTTAGAGTGGCAGGCCAATCCCCATGTCCTGCTACAATTTTATTTTTCCCCTTCCTTCCCTCCTTTCCTATAAGATATGTGGAAGTAAGTTTAGACTACCAAATGTTTAAGGGTTTTGCACTACAGATCCATGTATTATGGGTGATGGTGTTTTGCATAAACTATGCCTGCCTGGGTTAGGCAGAGCTAAAATCTTCGGAAAAGTGTAACCTATATGCTGCAAGATCCACTTATGGGTTCCTGTTCTCTGCTGGATACCATGACTGCTAATGTAAGTGTGCATTCTGCCTACTCTGTGTCTATGTTGTGATTGGCTTATCTTTTGTCTGTCCTTGATCTCTGCTGACAAGACGCAAGGAAACAGGTGACTATATGCTTTGCTGTACTGTGTTTGCTAAGTATGCCCCTGGAAATGTTTTTCTGAAGTTTATTGAAACTACCCTGTAGCCAACTATCTTTGCAAATAGGCTAATAAGAAATTGATGGATGCATTTTAATACTGCAGCATAATATGTTGCTGCCAAGTAGTAAAAGCTTATGAAGTGAAAATGGTAGTGTTAAAGTGATACTGTAGTCATTATGGTCCAGGAATTATGCGAGAGGCATGGAATTTCTTGGAATGATCTCTTTTATTGGACCAATTGCCTGGTTGGAACAAAGCTAGACAAACTGTCAAATGCAAGACCTTCATTGCTTATGAGCTGATATGAAATGAATAGTAATCTACTCTCTTAAATGTATAAAGATGGAATATATGGGACCATTTAAAAACAGCTATTAGGTCAGTAATGTTTCAGTTGTTTTGCGGAGGAGGCCATGAGACAGAATGGGTAGAAGAATCTTAAAGGAAATGCAACAAACTTTCCCTTTGTTTCTGTCTGTCCAGCTGATCTAAGCAAGCCAGTCGGGCACTAATTCTAATGGCTATCGCTGTCTTTTCAGTCTGAGCTGCTCCTTTTTTAATCATTTTGCAAACTATTTTTTCACATCCCCTTCTTCAGTGCTGCTGATAGTCCTACTGCAGGGAAAGCTTGATAAAGTTAAACTTAGGGTTGTCAAACTATTAAAAAATTAAACCATGATTAGTTGCGCAATTAAAAAAATTAGTCATAATTAATTGCGACTTTAATCACACGGCTAAAAATGCAAAATTATGTACAGAAAAACCCAGTTATGCAAATTATGCAGGTACTCTATATGGTTGGGGTGTGTGAGGGGAGGGGAATTTGTGAAGGTGTAGGGGGCTGTGGTAGTGTGTGGGGGGTTTGGAGCCTGGGGAAAGGGGTTCCCACATATCCAACATCCTGCCAGGGTACTGTGGGTCAGGAGAGAGAGGGGCAGCAGCAGGGCTGTGGGGGCTGTGACTTGGGAGTGAGACAAAGACACTGCCCAGCAGGTAAGTGCCGGGGTGGGGTGGGGATCAAGGCCCCATTGTGAGGAAGGGAGTGGAGCAAGGCCTGGGCTGAATGTGGCCCTGGGACTAGGGCAGGTTGTGGGATGGAGCGGGGGAGGGGGGCACTCCTACTGCTGTGCACACCCTGGGGGAAGCATGGGGGCACGTGACCCCCAGATTTGTGAGCAGGGTGGAAGTGGGCTGCTGCTCCATGCTAGACTCTTGTGCCCCGCTGCCATTGCCCCAGGAGCCACGTGACACCATGCTGTGTCTCCCACCATTGGGTGGGCAAGGGATGTGGTGCAGCCAGTGCATGGCTCCTGGGACAAAGGCAGTGGGGGGAAGAGCCCCAGCCCATGGTGGAAGCCCGCCTCCATCCTGCACGCAAATCTGGGGGTACATGCCCCCATGCTTCCCCCAGGGTGTGCACAGTGGTGAGGGCCCCCCCTGCACCCCTAGATGAGCTGCCCACGGCTCCTCCCCATGATCTTCCCCTGCCCCACTCCTGCCCTCACCTTGGGGGCCTCAATTGGTTACCTCCATTCCCATGGGCCTTTCCCCTTCACAGACTTGCCCACTGGGTGCAGCTCCACATGCTGCTGTGCTGTGTTCCTGGCAGGCCGTGGCTGTGTGTCTGTCTCTCATCTGTGCATGTGTGTGCCCCTGCCCCACCCCAGCAGCTGCCTGTGCCCAGCTTGCAGTCCTGTGTGCTGTCATCACTGCCCTGTGGGGCGGCCTGGAGGCAGTGGAGACTGGTGGAGCAGAGCCTGGGCACGGCCTCCAAAACCACATGCATGATTAACGTGTTAAAAAAATTAACGTGAGCAACGATTAATGTGTTAATTGTGTGCATTAACTATGATTAATTGACAGGCCTAGTTAAACTACTTTAACAATTGTTAGGCTTCACTGGGAATCTGGTTGGCTGTGTTCTACAGTGGATGGTATGAGGTAATATAATGTCCCACAATTCCAACTATGATTTCCTTTGCTGTGTGTAGGGTCTTCAAAAGTCAGAATTGCATTAAATGGTCATATGGCTCAAAGCAGGACCGTCCCCAACTAGATCATCCCATCCAAGCCTTTGTCTAGCTAGGTCTTGAAAACCTCCAAGGATGAACAGTCCAAGACCTCTCTGGGTAGCCTGTTCAAGTGTTTTACTACCCTCCTAGTGAGAAATTTCCTCCTAATATCCAACCAAAATTTCCCTTGCTGCAACTGGAGACCATTGCTCCTTGTTCTCTCATCTGCCACCACTAAGAAGAATCTCTAGCTCCATCCTCTTTGGAACCACCCCTCAGGTAGTTGAAGGCTGCTTTTAAACCCCCCTCAGACTTCTCTTCTGCAGACTAAATAAACCCAGTTCCTTCAGCCTTTCCTCAGAAGTCATGTACCCCAGCCCCCTAACCATTTTCATTGCCCTCTGCTGGAGTCTCTCTAATATGTCCACATACCTTCTGTAGTGAGGGGCCCAAAAGCGGATACAGTATTTCAGATGTGGCCTCACCAATGCTGAGTAGAGGGAAATAATCATTTCCTTTGATCTGCTGGTAATGTTCCTACTAATGTAGCTCAGTATGCCATTAACAAGTTTTCCACCTGGAGGGATATGGGCAGTGGAGTTCCCCTGGGCTCGGGCCTTAGGTCTGTGCTATTCAACATCTTTATCAGCGACTTGGAGGTGGGCGTGGAAAGCACACTGTCCAACTTCACTGATGACACAAAGATGTGGGGAGAAGTGGGCACACTGGAGGGATGGGACAGAATCCAACTAGATCTAGACAGGTTAAAGAGGAGGGTAGACATAGAATGGAATTCAATGCAGACAAGTTCTGGGTGCTGCATCTAGGGAGAAGGAACCTGCAACATACCTATAGGCTAGGGAACACCCTTTTCATCAACACAGTGGCTGGAAGGGATCTATCAAGTACAGCTAGCTTTCCTGGACTCCTTTCCCCCTCAGACGGGCCTCCTAGGGGATCCTGCCCATCCGTTCCCTGAGTGAGTCGAAGTTTGTTTTTCTGAAGTTCAGGGTTTGTACTCTGGTGCTCTCTTCCTTCCTTTCTTCAGGATCCTGAACTGAATCATCTTGTGGTTGCTGTTGCCCAAGTTGTCATCCACTACTACATTCCCAACCAATTCTTTCCTGTTTGTCAGCAGCAGGTCAAGAAGAGACTGTTTCTTCAACACTTGCACCAGGAAGTTGTCGCAAGTACTCCCCAAAACTTTCTGGGTTGCCTGTGCATGGCTATATTACTCTCCCAGCAAATATCAGGGTGATTGAAGTCCCCCATAAGAACAAGGGCAAGTGATTGGGGAATTTGCACTAGCTGTTTGAAGAAAGCCTCATCCAGGTCATTCTCCTGATATGGTGATCTATAGTAGACACCCACCACAACATCACCCTTGGTTCTCCCCTCTGACCCTAAGCGAGAGACTCGTACTGGAGCTCTGAACAATCATGCAGCTCTGTTACATAAAGAGCAACTCTTCTCCTCTTCCTGTCCTTCATGAACAGCTTTTATACCCATACATACTGTGCTACTTATATATAGTGCAAACCGTGCATGATATTAGTCCAAAGCCAAAAGGCTAATGACTTGCTATAAACCACCCTGGGGCAAACCTGCAAGGCTGGCATGTTTTCTGAACTGTATCTGGCCAGGCACTTCTGCCACTGGCCACTGCTGCTCTAGCTGACCAGGGTCCTGCTCTAGGTTCACAGTATGGGAACCTGAGCTGCCCTTGAAATGTAGCAGGGAAGCCATACTGGCCTTAAGCACCCTTCTCCTGAATGCTCCCTGCTTTACTGGAACTCAGAGCCCTGACTTGTGCTGGAAGCCCTGCCTGGGCTGCTAATGAGGCTTGTGCAGAGCCCAAAAGAAATGTAAACAAAAGAAAAACTTATCTGCAGATTCACTCTATTGTCCTGAGGCAGCTGCTCCTCTGATTCCCTCTTCTTCCTCAGGGGGTTCACCTGGGGACAACCACAGCAGCTCCGGCTCTCTTTCTGGCTGCCTGCTGCTCTTCTTCCCTTCTTCCTTATTCTCTCTGGTGTCTCTGGTAACCTGACCTCCTGGCCTGCTGACTCCATCACTGTTGCCTGGCACCCTGGCTCCTGGCTGTTTAGGTGTGCTGAGTGCTGGGAAAGGAAACTACTAGCTGTCCCATGAGCAATGCTCCCACAGCCCCTGGCCAGAGATCCTGAGGTAAGGGGAGGAGAGGTGAGGGACAGTAAAGCCCCGGTAAGGGGCTGGGGTGCCTGGGTTGCCCTACCCCCACCCCCCTTCTAGTAATGGGGTTGAGGCCCCATTACACTTATTATATAGTTCATTGTGCTGGGCCCTAGAAGAATCAACAGCATTTCAGGCTATGGTGACTCCACAGCCCAGTGATGCTCAGTATGTTTGTGTATTCCAGGTACTGACTTCCCCTCCCTAGCCACCCACCCTGCACAAAGGATCCACATGCTTATTAGTCCCCACTGGCAATTGAAACCAGGTGTTCTGGTCACAAGTCAAACATGTATATGTAGATGGTGCACAGGGCTGCCTGGTCTGTCTCCACCCCAAAGAGGGCAGGGCCACACTAATTGCATGTGACAGGTTGAGAGGGGGACAATAGTGCTGGTTTTTCAGCTGCATAGAATTTTGGTAATGGTTGCCAGACACTTAAGGCTCATGAAAATACAGGAATTATTGGAAGTGGAAAAGAAGGCACTGCCCAGCTGTGGAACTGAATAGGAAGTCAAAATATATTTGTAGTGGTTCACCATGACTTGAAAAAGAGTTGGTTCTGAGAGAAACTGATCACAGTTGGTAGTATATCTTATTCAGATGGGTTGTACTAACCTATTCTGGTGGTAAGTTCCCATCAGCATTGAAAGCCTGATCTGTGCCTTAAAGGTAGAGAAAGGGATCAACAGTGTTGCGGTGTAAGGAGCAGAGGAGGGAGACTTGAAGCTCAAAACAGTGACAGTGATGGCTAGTAAGTATAAGGTACTTGAAGCTCAAAACAGTGACAGTGATGGCTGGGAAGTATAAGGGGGAAAAAAAGAGTTGAAGAGCAGAAATGAAGAGCTGGAGACATGGAAGGTGGACAAAGGTGGGAATAAAGAAGGTGATAGCCCAGGAACAGCAAGAGAACATATGTCAGGTGAGAAGTAGAGGACAGGGTGGGAGCATGATGGCAGGCTAGTCCACCGGAAGTGGCATGGTGGAAAAACATGGATAAGGCACCGAGAGAAGCTAGAGAAGAGCAGAAGTTGCAGATAAAGACAACTATAATGTGACAGGAGGCAGACGGGATCGATGATGAACAGATATGGTTTCCCAGAAAAGGTACTATTTGAAATCTTGGAGGTGCAGTCAGAGAATCTCACCAGCCTGATTGCTTTCTCGAACCAAAAGACTTGGGAATTGACTTATTGGGATTAAGAAGGGTATGAGAACTTCTGGAATATGCAGAAAAATGTGGGAGGGTAGAATTAAGAGAGAGAAAGTTCGTAGGGGAAAAGTCAAGAGACAGTGATTATGGTTTGAATATACATGCATTTACTTGAGACAAGACATGGATGGAAAAGTATGTCTAAAGGGTAATGTTGGTAGAGAAAGTATGGGATAAACACAGTATCTGGATGTGGTCTTGCAGGGCACGAGTAGTGTTACAAGCAAACAAGTGGAGCCCAGATGGGGTTCTGCACCTCCTGTCAGTGATCTAGATTGGGACACTCTGGGGTTTTATAATGTACTGCAGGCTACATCTGGACTATTGTGTTCAGTTTTAGGCCCCCCACTATTACTAGATATACTACTATTGCTAGATATACTACCAGCTTCCTTTTTGTAAAAGGAAGTGGACAAATTGATATGAAACACAGGTATGTGTTGGTAAAACTAAGATGCTTAATATGTGTAGTTTTGTAAGTGTAGGGTGATAAATGTGTTTTTAATAATTAAAAAAAAAAAAAAGGCTCTCAGTATCTTGCCTTTTGGACTAAGATCAAATGTAGCATTTTTGGCACCAAGGAAAGGGTGTCAGGGCTGACTCTGGCCCTCCTAGTGCCGGCCTGGTGTTTCAGTACCTCCAGGCCCAGTGCCAGTTCCCTGCAGAAGAAACACTCACCCATTTCTTCAAGGGCCACATCAAAAAAGGGTACTATCAGCATTTTTGGCACCAGGGGAGGGTGCGGGTGCCTGCCTCTGGCCTATCTAAGTGGCAGCCTGGAATTGCAATACCTCTAGGTCTGGTTGTGAGAAGGCTCAGTATAGACTGCAGTTAATGAATTTCATAGTTGGTTTCCATGATTGAACAAATGCTGCTTCTAGCAGCAGTTTAATGATTGCCAATGTATTTAACTGGGGGGCTTGCTGGTTTATGAATATAAGACAAGGGGCTTTTATCCCCATGCCAGTTGTAGGTGAAAATCCTCATCTTGCATTAAAGTAAATATGGTAGATTTGTTTTGTCTTAAGGATCTGAATAAAATGTCTTTATAATGGGCTAAATGGGCTACATGGAAGATGGAAGCACTTGGTTTTCCCACCTTTCCTCTTCAGAGCAGAACTGTTGCGACTGTTCAGTATCATAAATAGAAATGTATGCGTTAAATTTTTCATATAAGTTTGACCCTGTTTCTCTCCTTCTGTTCTGAAAAAATGCCTCCATTGCCATTGAAAGAACACATCCAGATGCCAGAGCTATTCATTTGGTTTAAAAATGGTATTTTTGGTCAGAAATGAAAACATTTTCCACTGCTAACAGGTGGGTTCCTGGGAGACGGTCTTTTTAAAAAAATGATACAAAACACACTAGAAGGGCAGAACTAAGTTTGAGATAATTAAGCATTTTAGACTATAAAATTAGGCAGGCTGGGCTTAAATTTATGCAGTCTTGCTAAAAAGAAAAAAACACACTGGGGAAAGACTAGGTGTGGGGAGAAGGAACAGTAAACTGGGATCTCGAAATCTTGCTTTTTTAGCATTAATTTACCCCTTGGGTGCTTTGGACACTTAATTTTTCTACCTCTGTTTCTCCATCTATAAAATGGGGGTAATAATACTTAAATGGAATGCTTCCAGGACAGTTGATGTTAGTAAAGTCCTTTTGAAGATGAAAAACAGGTGTCCCCAGTATTTAAAACCAAACTGCAAACCCCCAGGTAAAAGTTCTGTGAATTTGAGTTATGCATATGCAGACACTCAAGCTCTTCCAAGTGGTTGTTTAGAAAGGTTCTTAGCTTGCTTTAATTGAGCTGTTGTAGTACAGGCAGTCCTCGACTTCCAACATTTTGAGTTGCAACCTTTTGCACCTATGACTGACACCCTGTTTCAACTTTCTGATGTCAGTTTCAACTTTATAACGCTTGATCCCATGTGATGCCACGCCAGTGAACAAGTTTGCTGTGTCACCCATCTCCCTGGAGAACATCTGTCCAAACTTCCTTGGGCACTTTCTTTAAGAAACCAGAGAAGACTCCAGAAAAACCTGCAGCCAAGACTCCTGAGAAGACTAAACCAAGAGCCCTTTAAAAAGTCCAGCAAATTCACCTCAAAGAAGCCCTTCCAAATAAATATGATTGCTATTTTCAATATAAATACATTAATGTAGTTATATTACTCATCTATAATGGATTGAGTACAAAATTCTGGGGTATTTTTCCTGAAAATAGGGTATCAGGCCTTGGTTCAGGAACCAATCCACCATTTATAACATTGTTTCTTATGAGAAAATTGGTTCTGAGTTACAACATTTCGACTTAAAACGTTTCCAGGAACCAATTGTGTCGTAAGTCTGAGGACTGCCTGTAATGAGGTTCTTCCCGAGTCCTGCAGATAGCCTTATTGAAGTTTCTCTTTCTTTGCATAGCTGAAAAGATGGTGGAAATGACTTCCTTTCCACATCTAATCATATGTGACCAGAAGTACACTGAGGAAAAGTGTCAAATTCCTAATCCACTAGTAGAAGATGGCTCTTTGGAAGTATTTTCCTGGCTTCTAGGACAGAATTGGAACCTGCAGCATGAAAGCTTTACACTTTAAATAAAAATTAATCCCACAAAGTTTTAAAGAAAACCTTCCAAAAATGATATGGGCCTAAACTGATGTATAGTTATTTCAGTGTCCTCTTCCCAAGTCTGCATGTAGTCTGAAATACTTTGAAGAGATGGAGTACACTCATCAAGTCAGTGGATTTTTACACTTATGATTTTCCCACTGTGTATCACTAATACCTACTTTGTGGGCAAAGAGCATCAAAAAGCATCATGGAGACGCCCATGATCTGGCCACTGGCATCGGTTAGACCTCATGATCGCCAGGAGGAAAGACTTGCTCATTGTGCTACACACCCGCACTTAGTGCAAATTGTGACACAGACCACTCCCTTATTGTCAGCAAAATGAAAGTGATACCAAAGAATCTGAGTAGAGCCAAACGTGAGTCAGCCAAGAATTAATGTACACAGCACAAAGTCCAGAGCAAATGCCTTGACTTTCAAAGGACCTTTGAGCTAGCTATGCCTATGAAAGCAACAACTGCAAATGCTGAAGGAACTTGTAGAAGACTAAGAAAACAGGAAACGGCCACAGAAGTATTTGGGGAAAATAAATTGTCAAATAAAGATTGGTTTGAGGCAAACTCAAAAGAGATGCTACCACGTCTTGAGGTCAAGAACACAGCCTATCTGAAACAACCGGAATCCAACAGAAAGTTCCAAGGCTAAGCTGAAGCATGCCAGGGCAGTGGTGCAGAAAATAGGCAGATACTGCATAAACCAGTACTGGACTGACCCTATATAAAGTGATACAGTTTGCCTCGGACACAGGAAACCTGCAAGTTATGTATGATGCCCTGAAGAAAGCCCTTAGCCCAACGGTCAGTAACATCACCCCCCTTAAGTCTCAAGATGGCAAAGTAAAAATCACAGATAAGAACAAGCAGATGGCACGCTGGGTTGAACATTACTTAGAGCTTTACTCCCACGAAACAGACATTTCAGAAGAGGCAGTGGATCAGCTTCCAACTCTAAGTGTACTGGCACAACTAGACAAAGAACCTACAGCTGAAGAACTTAGCCAGGACATAGATTCTCTAGCAAATGGAACAGCACCAGGGGAGGAAGGCATGCCAGCTGAGGTTCTCAAGTGCAGGAAGGCTAGCCTGCTACCACATCTTCATCAACTCCTAGTGTGCTGCTGGAAGGAAGGTCAAGTACTCCAGGACATGTGTGATGCTAATATCATCACCCTGCAAGAATGAAGGAGATAGGGGTGACTGCAACTACTATAGGGGCATCTCTCTCCTCAGCATCACAGGCAAGGCTTTTGCTGGAGTCATCCTGAAAAGCTTGCAATAACTTGCTGACCGTGTCTACTCAGAATCACAGTGTGGATTCGGAGCAGGGGGGTTAACGGTGGACATGATATTCTCCTTACAACAGCTGCAAGAAAAATACAGAGAACAAAATAAGCCACTGCATGTAGCACTGTCGACCAGACAAAGGCCTTCAACACTGTCAGCAGAACAGGTTTGTTCAAGGTAAAGATTGGATGCCCTCCAACATTACTCAGTATGATATACTGCATCTATGAAAACATGCAGGCCACAGTTCAGTTCGATAGATCAACATCTGACAGGCTTGCGATGAAGCGGTGGAGTGAAGCAGGGTTGTGTTCTGGCACCACATTCTTTGGGATCTTCTCTATGCTGCTGCATTATGCTTTTAATGGCTTGGAGGAAGATGTATACCTTCACACAAGATCAGATGGCAAACTTTACAATCTATCGTGGCTAAAGGCCAAGACAAAAGTGAGGCACATACTTATTATATTAGAGAGCTCCTTTTTGCTGATGACGCTGCACATGATGAAGGCCAACTACAGATATTCAGGAATTGCCTCTCCCATGCTTGCAGGATGTTTGCCCTGACCATCAGCATTAAAAAGACTGGTCCTAGGATAGGGTGTTTGTTAGTCATGCACTATCAGCCTTGACAACAAACCTCTTGAGGCTGTGAACAAGTTTTTCTACCTTGAATCCACAGTGAGTGGCAATCTATCGCTAGATGAAGAGCTAAATATGCCCATTGGAAAGGTTGCTACCACTTTCAGTAAGCTCTCCAAATGAGTCTGGAACAATACAAAATTCGCAATCAAAACTAAGCTGCTTGTGTACAAAGCCTGTGCCCTCAGTGTCTTTATGTATAGCAGTAAGACATGGTCACCATATGCATATCAAGAAAAGAAGCTGAACACCTTCCACTTCCACTGCTTATAACGTATCTTTGACAGCAAGTGGCAAGACAGTCACCAACACAGGTCATCACCAAAGCCAACCTGCCAATCATCACTGCACTATTCCAACAGCAGCGCCTACACTGACTTGGCCATCTCTGCAGGATGGAAGATGGATGCATCCCGAAGGACATCCTGTATGGGCAAATTGCAGGTGGGGAGAGAAGAGGTAGGATGCCTGAAATTGCACTTCAAAGATGTCTGCAAGCAGGACATGAAGGTTTTTGGAATTTATCCAAACCTTTGGCAGATTTTAGCAGGAGATAGGACAAAGTAGTGCTCCCTTCTCAAACATGGAGTCTAAGATCCTGGTGAGAAAAAGTTACTCAAATTATGACAAAAATGTGACCAAAGGAAACAGCCTGTCAATACAGTTGCCTCTAGCACCATGTATAGGAAAAAGGTGGAGCTCTTCAATGCGTTCTTCGCTTCAGTATTCCTTCTTCTTTTGTTAAATAGAAACCTGTCACAACGCAAAGTTGTGATTTGTGTTTTTGTGTGTGCTTGGCACTGCTAAATTATTTTCCCGCTAAATTGCAGCTTCTTTGGACGGTGGAGTTTTCTGCTGTAGAGGAGAACCCCGGTCGGTGCAAGGGAGAATTTCCCGCCAATTTGTAGCTTTCTTTGCATGGTGCATTTCTTTTGCATCTAAGAAATGCTCGGTGCAAAGAGTTCCCGCCATTTGTATTCTAATTCGAGCCCCATTATTGGCTTGTGTTAAATTTTGCACACGTGGCGGCTAGTGATTAGCTTGCTAGCCGTATAAAAAGCTTGAGTGGTTTCCGCCCAAGTCGGAGATCTCCGAGAATCTCAGGAGGATCCTGAGAACCCCGATTCCGAGAATTCCAGGAGAAATCCGAGAGAATTCTGGCAAGGAGCCCGTGATTACCTCGTGGACTTCTACGTAAATCTCGGACCGACTGGTAGCCTGATCAGCTACTAAGAGCCTCTCCCCATCACCGATAGATTCCTAGACATATCCCTCTCCCTGCACGCAAACGAACCCACGGAGCCTAGCAAACTTCGTGTGAGTGAATAAACGGACCCACGGAGCCTAGCAAACTTTGTGGGAGAGAGAATAAACGGACCCACGGAGCTTCAACAACTCTGTGAGAGAGAGAGAGAGCTAGTCATAGTCCTCTAACGAGGATTTAAGCGGAGCTGAACCTAGAAACTGTCCAGCCTACACCGCGACCATCTTCGGTGTAAGTAAACAATCTTTAAATCAACCATTACGTGTCCGTGACTAATTCTAGCTTGCCACCTGTCCTCTTCGACCCCGCGTGCCCGGGCTGCTGACCACAGCCCGCGTGCACAAAGACGGGTCCGCATATCGCTCCCGGCCCGCTCATGGCGACATGGATGGGATCGGGAGGCGGCCCGCACATTCCTAAGTACTGACCAAGACAGTTCCCCCCCTTGAACGTAGCTAGATATCCAAAAGGCACCAGACCGCCAAAGTTTAGTGCCGACTTAGTTAAGGAGCACTTGGAGGGACTGGATGGGTACAAGTCAGCCAGCCTGGGTGACCTCCATCCACGGGTACTGAAGGAATTGACCAGTGTCATAGCTGAGCTGCTGGCATGGCTGTTTGAGTACTCATGGTGCTCTGGCCAGGTCCCTGAGGCCTGGAAAAGAGCCGATGTGGTGCCCATTTTTAAGAAGGGGAGAAGGGATGAGCTGGGTAACTTTAGGCCAGTCAGTCTTGTCACAACCCAATTAACTTGTGCCCATGCCACTGAGCAAGAGATACCATTCAAATCAGCTTCATTTGAATATTAAGGGTTAAAAGACTTCCCTGCCAAGAAATTCCTTGAAACAAAACGCTGGTGGTGTACTACAGATAATTGGTCAGCTAAAATAAAATGCTAGGGGAAACTATATATAATTGGTCAAAGATAAGCGTAAGCTCCTCACACGTAGCACACACGTAACAGGTAGAGAAACCTAACCCACTAC
>NW_005842689.1:0-4312 GCF_000455745.1 Alligator sinensis | reverse complement strand
AGTCGGCTGCCGGCGGCTGCTCTGATTCACGACAAGTCTTACCTCTATCCTTGGGAAAATACTGGAAAAAATCATCAAAGAGCACACTCGTGAAGGCCCAGCAGGGGAAATGATGCTGAAAGGAAACCAGCACGGGTTCGTCACAGGTAGATCCTGCCTGACCAACCTTATAGCCTTTTATAACTAGGTCACACACTGTCTTGACACAGGAGTTGAGGCTGACGTCATCTACCTGGACTTTAAGAAGGCCTTTGACACAGTTTTGCATCCTAGTCTTATAGGGAAGCTAGCAGGCTGTGGAGTGGATGCTTACACAGTCAGGTCAGTGGCCAACTGACTTAGGGACCGCACCCAGGGAGAGGTGGTGGATGGGTTGTTCTCGGCCTGGAGGGAGGTGGGCAGTGGGGTCCCGCTGGGTTTGGTTCTTGGACTGGTGTTATTTAATATCTTCATCAGCAATTTGGACGAGGGTGCGGAGAGCACCCTCTCCAAGTTCACAGATGATACCAAGTTATGGGGCAAGGTTAACACACCAGAGGGCAGGGAGCAGATACAGGCTGATCTGGACAGGTTGGATCAATGGGCAGAATGAAATAGGATGCAGTTCAACAAAGATAAATGCAAGGTACTCCACCTAGGGAGAAGGAATCCCCAGCACACCTATAAGTTGGGGGATGACCACCTCAGCAGCTGAGGGGGATCTTGGAGTCATAGCTGACTCCAAGATGAACATGAGCTGGCAGTGTAACAAAGCCATCAACAAGGCCAGTTGCACCTTGTGCATTAGCAGATGCATGACCAACAGATCATGGGAGGTGATGTTCCCTCTCTATGTGGCATTTGTCAGGCCGCAGTTGGAGTACTGTGTCCAGTTTTGGGTGCTGCACTTCAAGAGGGACATGGAGAATCTGGAGAGGGTTCAGAGGAGGGCCACTCTCATAATTAGTGGCCTCTGTGAAAGACCCTACAAGGGGAGGTTGAGGGATCTGGATCTCTTCAGCCTTCACAAGAGATGTCTGAGAGGAGACTTTGTAGCCGCCTATAAGTTCATCAAGGGAGGACAACAGGGAATTGGAGATGCGCTATTTACCAGAGCACCCCTAGGAGTAACTAGGAATAATGGGTGCAAACTAGTGGAGACTAGATTCAAATTGAACATTAGGAAGACATTTTTTTACAGTAAGGGTGGCCAGAATCTGGAATGGGCTTCCAAGAGAGGTGGTACTATCACCTAATTTGGGAGGTCTTCAAGAGGAGGCTTGATAGACACCTGGCTGGGGTTGTTTCACCTTGGTCCTCTTTCCTGCCAGGGGCAGAGGGTCAGACATGATGATCCTTTGTGGTCCCTTCCAACTCTACAATCTATGAATCTATGAAACTGTGACCACTGTGGCAGGACCTGTGAGTCTAACATCAGTTTTTACAGCCACAAGAGAAAATGTACCATCAGTCAGTAGAATAGTTGCAGTATCCACTGTCACTTGCTGATGAACGGATGCCATCAAGATATTCCTACAGACTTTTCACCTAAGTGAACAATTGTGCACCTACTTATCATGTATGTAGGAGAGCAGGAGTTGGGGGGAGGAAATCCCCACTTGCTCCCTTCCCCTCAGTGTCTGGGAGACAAGCTGTCTTGCTAGTGATGGGACAAGCTGCAGTGGTGGCTGGAGCAGGGCAGCTGGAGAGTCACTCCCAGCTTAGCACTCCCAGAAAGCCCAGGGGCATGAAGGGGATACTCCTCTTATCTTGCAAGTTCCCCCATGTGGGAGTGTGAGTAAGCCCAGAAGCAAAGGAACAGGTGGCAGGGACACTTGGGGCAACACAGTGACCAGCACAGCTGTGGTCCAGCCCTTTAAAAGGTCCTCCTGGGAAACAGAGTTCCCTAGAGGGAAAGGCCCTATTTGGGACCACTGAAGCTGGGACAGGACACCCTGAGCAGTTCATGCCCTCGGGAGAAGAAATACCTGACCTCTGCTCACCACAGGTGATTCACCTTAATACAGGACGGATGAGCCACACCAGAGAAACAGATGCTGATAGGCTGGGAACCAATGCTGATAGACTGGTAATGTGTGGAGGAGTACCTAAAAGGATGCAGGGAAGTGGTGAAGGGAGGAACCCTATGCTGGAGAGAGGCAGGGGGTGAGGGGCACACCTGCCCTTATTTCTTTATTTTTGTGACTGACAGACTGCAGGGAATTCCTGGAAGTCAACCAGGAAGGTACTATATTTAGCTCTTGTCTGTGAAACCTTAACAGCAGGAGCCCTTAATCATCTAGGAGGCTTGTGGTAGGGTTGTAAGGGTTGGAGGAGCCCTGTGCCCCACCGCTATAGATCTTGCTCCAGGCCATAGCTGATTTATTTTTGGACTAGTAAAAGAGATCCCTGACAACAGAACTGGTTTCCTTCCCTGGGATAGAATTCTACCTTAATATCATTAAGTTGTGGCAGGCATACATCCCAAGAAGATGGTGTACTCCCTAGCACACTGCACAGCGCTGGCTGAGCCACGGAAAAGGGGTATGACAACAATGTATAATTATGCCTTATACATAATTATACACTATATCCTAAAAAGCAACTGAATAGAAGGATCAGTTATTCTGAAAGTTGAATAGCTCTGTCCTACAGCAAGCAAGGAATGGGTGACTAACTGAACTTTGAATCACAAAATCTAATTGTTTTGGCCTTTTCACTGACTAAGCCTAACAGTTGAAGTTCTAGGTAGGACTGTTTTCAAGGTTGTTAATTTGAAGTTTACCAAGGACCCTTTCTCAGATGTGTAGAATTGTACCCCTTTAAAGGAGGAAAAGGATGTGGGCACTACCACATGGGCCTTCCTCATCAGCAGATGACTAGATGGAATTGCTGCTTTGGAGGAAGTTGTCAGTGCTCTTGACCACAGGAATGCTGTAATGCTTCTCTTAAAGCCTCACCCACTTTATGGTACTGACAGTGGGAAGATGCTAGTCTGGCTGTGGATGCCTGGTGACCCTGTTAAACGAAACTGAATGAGTCAGTTGCTTTAGACACATTTCTCATCTTAGTGCTAGATAAAGCTGCATCTTGTGCTTATGTGCCTGTATTTGTCAACAGAAATAGAAATATGTATTTCTAGAAGCATTTGCAGTGGGAGTCAAATTAACTGTTTTTAAAAATTCTTGCAATTTCAAGGATGTAGGTAGGTTCTGAAGAAGAAAATAAGTTAACTGTGACAAATTTTGACACCTGAAGGTTTCTCATTCCTTGCTTGATATTTATTGTGGCTTTCAGACAGTTATCTATTTGTTTAATTTTTAAGATAAAAGGAATCTTTCCTACCCTTTCCTATTCCAGTTGTATGAAAAATTCCTTCCACTTATATTTTGTTACACATGGACACCTGAATTTAGGAAAGGCAGATTTTACATAGTTGCTCACTGAGGAGCTGTTTTAAACCATGAAGACAGCCAGAGTACAGAAATAACTGACTTTATTTGCAAGTTTATATAGGAATAAAATATAAGATGTGGCTAGAACAATGATGACAAATGTCATTTCAGTGACCGCCAAATAGAACATTTTGAACATACTTGGCTGTTTGACTGAGAATTTGAGGAAACCAATTTGATGCACTAAGAGTTTCTAATTTCATTTCATGCAAAGCAATATTCAGTTAAAAAGAAATGGAGCAAAATGAGTGTTTAGTTGCTTCCTGCTCTTTGGTGCTGAGGCACATTATATAGAAGAGCAAGAAAAGTTTAGCGTAGAGGATGTTTACAGTGTATTTGGAGATTGTTTAACTTCAAGGAGGAAGAGGAATTGCTTAGCATGATAAACATTTGTATGGGGGGCTTATCTGAGAGTGAGATTTATTTAAGAATAGGATGCTTGATGATAAACATGCAGAGAACTTTTGCATGGATGAGGAAACGAGAACCATGTCTAGTGATGTTCACAACCAGGCTAGACCGCTCAAGGAAACATGCTTGTAGGGAACAAATTAGCGGAATTGGGTGGGCTGGAGGCGATTGTTGTGGGGAGGGTGTTTGACCCAGGAATACTGAATTGTAGATGCAGTGTACAGGTCAGATGCACGCTGCTAGGGTAGTCTCAGTGACCTGCTATAATTTTTTTATTAAACTGTTCCATTCACTGTTGTTCCATGAGCATCAGAAATGAAAAAGGATTGGAATAATTCTTCATCTCTGTAAATTGTGGTTTTGCTACAGGATGATTCATTAATCTGTGCATGTGTCTACAAGTGTGGTCCAGTGTCCCACTTGCCTTGTTTGCGTACAAAAATCCAGCAACATGGTAACTTTTTTGA
>NW_005842688.1:856535-861652 GCF_000455745.1 Alligator sinensis | reverse complement strand
GGGGGGGTGGGGGGGGTGGTTGGGGTGTGGGACAGTTGTGGATGTATGTGTGGATGTGGTGGCAGGGTGGGGTGTGTGAGGGGGTGTGGGGTGTGTGTGGTTATGGTGGGGGGTGGGTGGGGTGTGTGTGTGTGGTTGAGGTTTGGGGAGTGTGTGTGGATATGGTGGGGCTGGGAGGTTGAGGGGTGTAGGTGATGTGTGGGGGACAGTGTTGTGTGTGTGGGGGTATGGTGGGGTGTGTAGGAGAGTGTGGGTGCATGTGTGGGGTATGACTGGGGTTTGGGTGGGTTGGGTGTGTGTGTGTGGGGAGCTTCCCCCCCAGCTCTTCCCTCCCCACCTGGCTTCCCCCCTGCCTGCTTTTTGTGACGTGGCTGAGCCCAGCCCCTCTGCAGAAGTGGAACAGAAGGGAATTGGTGCTGCCTGTCTGGCTCGCAGTGTGATGCAAAGGCAGGGAAAGCAGCTGCCACTGGTGGGTAGCGAGAGAAGCCCCTAGGAGAGGAGTGGAGGACAGAGAGCCAAGCTTGGCACCCTTGGTTTCTGTCCCACACCTGCCCAGTGCAGCTGCACCAAGCTCATGCTGCCTCCTGCTGCAGCTACTGCCCCATGTACTTGTCCCATGCCTACCTGGCAGAGCTGAACCAAGCCCATGCTGGCTCCTGCTGCTCCCACCTCACCTGCCTGTCCCATGCCTGCCCAGCGGGGCTTTGTAAGCAGCCAAGCTGTTTCACGCTCCACCCCCTCCACCCACATGCTCCCCTGCCCAACCATGCACAAGCAGGACCAGAGTGAGCAGCAGGCAGAGCCCTGCTTTCCTCAGTGCCACAGGTTCCCCTACCTGCTGCCTGGAGCACTGCAGCAGGTACAGGAGGAGGAGTTGCTGGAGGTGGGTGCAATCCAGCAGTTCCCTGGGCAGCAGCAGCAGCAGCAACCCTGCCCAGAAGCTGTGCTTGCTGGCTGGGGCTGGCGCCCTCCAGCAGCAGAGGCTGGAAGCACAGCACGCACTGCCCTAGGCAGGAGCAGGCAAGACTCAGCCCCATGCAGATTGCAGCAGGGGTAGTCGCTGGTGGAGCCAGATACAATTAATTGGTGGGTGCCTGCCTATGGACCAGATCCAATGAGCTGGCAGGCTGGATCCAGCTCATGGAATGTATTTTGCCCACCCCTGTGCTAGGCAAGTAGGTGATTTGAAGCAGCAGCTCACATAGAATTTCCTGTGGTTACAGGATTGTTTGTGACCTACGTAATATGTGGTTTTGGTCCATGCAACCTAAAAACACAAAAGGGGGAAGACTAAAAGAAATCTGTAAGAGGAGCACAAAGGACAAGGAAGATAAAGAAAGGGTAACAAGGGCAATCTAGAAGGGAAAGAATGTTTGTTCTGAAGCATCACAAATGAGGATTGTGAAAGTAAAGAGAGGGGGGCAAGGATGTAAGGAGATGAAGGCAAGGATTAATAGATTCATAGATTGTAAGGGGCTGGAAGGAACCATGCAAGATCATTGGGTCCAGCCCCACTGCACTACACAGGAAAGACAACTGGGGTCAGGTGACCCCAGCAAGATGACCATCCAGTCTCCTCTTGGAAGATTTCCAGGGTAAGTGATTGCACCACCTCTGGAGGGAGTTTATTCAACAGTCTAGATACCCTAACTGTGAAGGATGTAGGAAGAAGAAAGAAAAGGGGAGACAAAAGGTGACAAGATGGTGGGAGGGACAGGGGAGGGGGAAGGGAGGAGAAAGAGAGAGAGAAATCTAGGAAATGGGGAAAGAGGTGAGAAGACAACACACATGGAAAGGAGCAACATCTCCAAGAAAAGATAAAAAGAAAAAGGAAAATAATTAAATGAAAAAGGAGTGGGAGCAGGAAAAAAACTGGCTATAAAAGGCTAAAATGGGACTCTCTACACACCTTCAAATGGTGTATTTAGATTTAATTCATATTAATTCTAGTAGGAGGCCTAAATGTCAGGAAGTGATTAATTATAGATAGCACCAATTATTCTGTCATTTCTTTTTCTTTCTGATGAAACCAGTGGTAGCAAATATCCCCCACCTTAGGCCTCCACTTGTCCTATCTGCTCATCCCTACTATTTATTCTACGCAATTACACTTATTGCTAGCACATTCTGTCAGCATAACCCTAATGCAGAGCTAAATTTGATATGCATGGCATCACTTAGGAAGTCATTATACCTTATAGCTTTCAAAAATATTTTAAAACAACTCAACAAAAGGCACTGCCCTTATAACAGAATAAATATGTGCCATTCTGCCACACAGGACAACACGGTAAATCCACCGTATCCAAGGATGTTCAAATCATTGTGGTCCAGATTTATAGTAAGCACGATTAAGCACATCTCTGTTGAAATCACTGGGCTATACCCGAATCTCATGCTTCTTTCACGTCCTCAGTTCCACCCAAATTAATTCCCTTCAGCCACCGTTACAGAATAAAAGTTCAAATCCTAATAGGAATCAAACTCAAAATAATTCAGAGATGTTTTTTGTTTCATCATAAAATATACTTCAAGATATTTTCCAGTTGCCAGAATATGCTGGAATAGGCCTCAGTTTCTTTAAATAATTGGTGACCCAAGCAAACTAGTTATGAAGTATTGGGTGCCTGTTCCTTCCCTGACACCTCATCCATTAATCTGGATACCTCCTACAGTTTCTCCCCAGAGGTCAGAATAGGTACATGAACTCATGGCCTCATCTTGAAACAGATGCCTTTATTTTTGTGATGAATAAGAAAAAGTAATACTTTCCACTATTCATTTTCTCTTCCTTTTTAATAGTGTTACAACAGATCTCGTAAGAATGTAACTACTACCAGGGCATGAATGGACTAATGTCATTTCTTGTTCCCCACAGATCCAGCAGGAAATAGATTCCACAGCTTACGTCTGGCCCTGGAAATAATCATGGAACTTGTAGGCAACTCCTAAATCTCACAAAAAAGCATCTTCTCTGAAACAGCCTGGGATTTCTCTGATAACCATTCTGCACTCTAGGCCCTATGGCTCCAGCTATGGATAGGAAGCAGGAACTATGTTTAGAACTTTAAACATGCTGATTGAGAACAGGACATATCATTTTACTCATATAAACAATCCTACTGAATTTCTGCTGAACTCAGTAGAACTGATTCATGAAAGCAAAGTTAGGTGCAAGTGTACTTGATAGAGCTAGACTGTTCTCAGTGGTGGCAGATGACAGAACAAGGAGCAATGGTCTCAAGTTGCAGCAGTGGAAGTTTAGGTTAAATATTAGGAAGAATTTTCTCACTAGGAGGGTAGTAAAACACTACATGATCCAGATTACTTATCTCACCAAAACCTTAATTATTTATTTTATTTTCAGGTGTAATACTGGGCCTATAGACAGTGTGCTAGATGTCTGAGATTGTATAAAAAGATGGTGAATTCAGTTGGTTTATACTAGATAATGTCTGCCTTATTGTTTCTTCTCATGCAGTATTAGCATCCAGTTTCTGAGAGCTAATTAAAAGATCACTGCAATGCCAGCTACTTCATGTCCCCGTTTAACTAATGCTTAGAAATTCAGACTGGTGTAAGTTACTGAAGTTATAATGCCATAATGTTTGTATTTTAAGTAAATCTGAAGATGCAGAGAGAACCCCATTTTGCCTACAAACATGCCACCATGGGTGTTAGCAGTGGATCTCTGGAAAGGATTAAATGAGGAAAGAACAGTGTCCTGGATGACCAGCTTAGGAAAAGCATTCATGAACAATGGAGCCACGTAGAAGAGGACAGATAACAAACAGGTTGGAAACAGACAGAATATTGAGGCTGATATCACTGGGAGAGTAAAGGGTCTGGAGAGAAGGCAAAAAACTATCTAGGGCAGGTTTTTAGGAAGGCAAAGTTATGCAAGGCCAAAGGACAAAAGCTGCAATCCCTGCCCATAAGGAGATGGGAGTGGAAAAGGCAACAAGGGATATAATTTGTGAGTGTGACTGACATAATGAAAGCAATGGGCAACAAAAATAAAATTCATCTGTATTTTGTACAGAGCAAAGGGAACACACCAGAGGCACCAGCTTGAGCTGAGAAGACTGTTACAGCTATCAGTATGGGGTGTGAATATATCATATCCCATAGCTAACATGGTTCTGCCAACAAAACCCCCAGGGCAGACACAATACTTCTGGTAGAAGACTGCTTCTAATCAGCAAAGTATCTGCTGTTCAGATAAGCTCAAATGTTATTGATAGAAAAACTCCTTGTTCCGATAAAATTGCGTCCATACCACAGCATTCTGTTGCCAGACCCACATAGTGAATACTAAGCCGATGGAGAAAAATTCAGGAGTTCTCTTTGGCCATATTAAACCTAAACTGATATTGAGATTTGGGGGAAAAAAAGAGGAGGTATCAGTGGGACAAGTCTGGATACTTTAATGGATAAATAGACAATTCAAGGGTGAATAAACAGATGTGAAAGTCCATCAACATTAGTACTGTTAGCTGTAGCCTTGTGAATTAGTGAGATGACACATAGGGGATTTCAAGTGAGAACAGGAGGATAGTTCAAGCATATATCCACAGAGTATAAGCACAGAGGATGAAAATACTCAGAGCAACCATCCAAGTAGACACTAGCATTCTGTTCAGAGAAAGAGGCCAATATCATAAGGCTGAAATGATAAGATACCAAAAAGGAGGGGCTGAATGGTGGTCTGAAGCAGGGGAGATAATTACAAGGTCAAGTCACTATTTTACTGAATGGAATAACTGATCTGAAGTTGTAAATCAAACAAGGAGGCAGGAACCTAAGAGGTCACATGGGGCAACAATATGGAAGGCAAAGTCACCAATAGTAAGGGTCAATTACTTATAGGTACCAAAATTTACATTAGTTAATCCATTCTACGTCATACTGAAGAAGTCTGTGGTGTATGTTAATATAAAATACTTTAGTAGAAAGGTACGAAAAGAGCAAGGAGAGAAAAACAGAGGTTTCTTTTGTAACCTTTAAAAGATTCCTAATACTTTATATACCTACCTGAAGGCTCATCACTTTAAATCAGCCTGGATAAATGTCACCACCCTTGTTATGTTCCTCAGAGTCACTTACTGAATTTTCCC
>NW_005842688.1:855897-856504 GCF_000455745.1 Alligator sinensis | reverse complement strand
GGAAAGAGAATAAGATGCTTAAATATTTCTGGGCCTACTAGTTAAAAACCTTTGAATAATAGCTGCATAAATTCACCTTGGGATGAAGGTGCATTTCATGAAGGTGTATTATCCTTTCCAAGTCAAAAGACTAAAACCCAAAGAAATTGTATGTCTGTTTTAGACTCCTTGAGAAAAATTATATGTACAATACAAAGCAGCATTTCTTGAAAAAAAAGGCATAAGTATATAAAGTTATGTCACAGCAGATGACACTATAAACTGGAAAGAGGCTCACCAGTACATAATGCTATGTGCAACAGTCCTTTAAATGTGCAGTGAGCTGATAGAGTATGAGACAATACAACATTCAAAGACAACTTACATATACAGTTTAGGAAGGTTGCAACTGACAATGAATGTATAATCATATATCGCCTTTCAAATGTTTAGAAAAATATTTGATTATGTTACTGGAAAATCTGGTTCATTTCTAGTAACCACCTGCCATGTTCAGGTAACCAGGAATTCTTAACCAAAATATTAACCATGTAAAATTTTGTTTTCCACTTTTAAACAAAGGCTGCCTTCCCTAAAAGGGAAACTAGGAATTCTCTACAAGAGCGGT
>NW_005842688.1:848768-855000 GCF_000455745.1 Alligator sinensis | reverse complement strand
GTTTTTCCAAGGCACTCCAGAATTGTGAGAACATATAGCTTAGAAACACTGGGCGCATCTACACATGCATTTATTTATTTATTTATTTATGAAGTCAGTCCCAAGTCGGCCCACACACAATATTACTGCACAGTAAGGCATCTACATGTGCATTACTGTGCAGCAACTAATCAGGCACAAATTTGATACCTGCGTGATGCAGGTATTAAATTTATGCCCAAGTCAGTGTAAGTTGCTGTAGTTACTGTGCAGTATGAGCATGCACATGTAGACATGTGGCCGTACTGTGCAGTAATTTTCAGTTACTGCGCAGTATCCTAAATTACTGTGCAGTAAATGTGCATGTGTAGATGCACCTACTGTGTTTCCCAACCAGCAGAACAATCCCTAGAGCAGTGATTCTCAACCAGGGTGCCACAGTCCCCAGGGGTGCCTTGATATCTTTTCATGTGTGTCATGGAGTGCCACACACTGTTTGCACTGTTAAGTGTGCAAACATGAATCACAAGATAAACCCAAAAATTTCAAATAGGAATCCATTAGTATTAAAAAGATTCTGATGGATTGTGATCCGAGTTCTTTAAAACAGATTTGTTCTACTATTTTTCTGTAGTCAACAAACGAGTTAAAACTAAGAATTAGCATTTTCCGAAGGGTGTCTCAAATCTAACTATGCATGCCTTGAGTCTATAAGGGCTGAGAACCACTGCCCCAGAGTATGGGTTCAGCTGATGTTTCTTGGATGACTGTTTAGCAATTGATTTTGTTAGTCCCTGGAAAGATCACTTAAGAGAAGTTTCACTTTTTGGCAGGCGGCTAGAAAACCTATTCTGCTTTGGTTGAAATGTGTGGAAGGGATACAAGGAAGAAGGAGGTTAAGGGAAGTGGGATTCGGTATCGCTTTTCCAACTCTCTTGTGACTGCTGTCAACCTGGCTCTTAATGTATTTGTACCAATGGGGATTTCATTCACGCTATGTCTGAATAATGAATGCCACAGTTTGAATTTACTGTGGCAGCCAAAAACTCCCTGGGCCCTATTCTCATCATGCAGGATACAAGTAATTTCCACTGAGGCCCATGGGAGTTACACTAAAGATTGTGAGAGTGAGAGAAAGAGAGGAAAATCACACCCTACACAAAGCAGGTTCAGGTTTTTATGTAGGTCAGTCACAGCCTACTTTAATGGAAACAATCAGCAATCACCTCACATTCACATCATTGAGAATTTTTTAAGCATCCTAAGTGAGGAAAATTTAGCAAGGGGATGTCAGGTAGGGCATACAAGTCACAAGAAGGGCAATGAGACTTGTTCACCATATGGAAGAATGATGAGCATTGTGCAGAGGCACAGAAAACAGAGTGGGAATCTTTTTTTCACTGACACTCATTTTCTCTCTGCATCACTCATTTTGATTTGAAAATAGTGACAGAACACAAGACTTCAGAGGCACCAGGACTTTTCCAGACTGAGCCAGAGCTTCTCTATAGTATACAGAACCAAAGCTTGGATCCAAAGCAATAATAGCTTGCTTTTAACCAAATAGAAACTGAAGGATGAAGTAAACAAGTTCTGTCTCAGTAGCATCAATATAATTTCTCTTAGAGCAGCTTGAGGTTTGCTTTCCACCAGTAGTAGCTCTAATTAATGGACTGTGAGCATACACACACAAACCGACCTCCCACGTAGAAGGCTTTTATCTGCAGTTTTTTCTTCGGTAGGGGCCCATGCTATTTCAGAACAATTAGTATTCTTTCTGGCTATTAACCCTGGCTATTCTAATTTTGTTCACACACTAGGGATGTGGTCATTAATATTAACAAAGGCATTAGGGGCAGCTGAAGTTCAAGTCCTATTCAGAGAAGTGTGACAAAAGGGCACTGCCAGTCACACAAAAGTGGTGCTAAATTTGAATTTTTAATGAAAAATATTATGGATGCAAACTCCATAGCATGCAGTCCCCTCTTTGTTCAGGGGACTAAACTCAAGAAAGAAAAACAAAAAAATTCCGAATTGGACTCTCTGTCCTCCCATTTTAAAAAATTGCAAATTTTCTGGTTTCAAGGCATTAGTGTGAGCTCTGTTTGCTACCTTGAAAACTTTTTTAGCTTACTTGAGCTACACCTATCAAAAGATGCCTCTAGCATCAAGTACACATATGTGACATTAATACGGCTAAATTCCAAGACATGACTTCACTGTGTCTGTGAAGTAAAGGCTAGAAACCAGTTTCTTGCAACTGCTCACAAAATTCTTTGACCAAACTTTAAAATGATTTTACAGAGCACTGTAGCCATGGCTTCTGCTGCATATTGATTTCTGTTAGATTGGAGTAACCATCTCCCTGTGGGAAAGTCTGTACTTGAGGATTGTATGCAATTAATTTGATTTTCTTTGCGCAAAATACTTCTGAACACCAGAACAGTAGAAAATGTTTAAGTAACTGACCAGGCACTTTGTTTTCTCCAAGCTCTGTGAAATAGAATAGCAGAGATTCCTTCCCACCATCAATTTCCCTGACAGCCCATCTTCTTTCTGTGTTATCTCTCTCAGCCTTTTATGAGGAAGGCCTCAGAAAAAGATGTGTTACAGTTAAAGGGCTGCTGTCGCTGCAAGACTTTCTAAAAAGAAAAGCATTGCCTGAGACCACAAGAGAGTTTAAAAGATGATTACCATAACAGTAAATGGTTTGAGGCTTGTTTCATTTGTACAAGAATGGGGCAAAAATTTGTAAACCCAGCTCTCCTTTACTTTCATAATTCATATCTGATTGATAAAAGGGATAATATTTGCTGCCTATATAGATCAGATATTAAAGATGAACACACATCTATAACTGTGGTAAACAGTCTTGGCTTGCAGGAATGAAAAGATTGTTGTATTTTAGCAGGCTCCTGATAGAGTTTCTCCTCTTCTCTTCAAGCTAACATTTAAGGAAGAATAGCAATTTTTTGCTGCCCTGAATCTTCTTGTCATTTACATAAGTTAAGTCTACTTATTGTTTTCATTTTAACCCATCTTGCAGTGGTGTATGCAAGTATACACAGTTCAGAGTAACAAAGAATTAGGACCTTTCTCTTTGAAGGTAAACATTGCAAAGGCTACTAAAATTGCCTGAAGGTATTTTCTCTCTCAGCGCACAGTAACCTATACTCGTGCTGTTATAAAAAATAATCACATGAACCTAAAACATGTGATCCTACAAACTTTATGCAGTTTTGTTTCACTATTTGTTAATTGTACTGACTGCATGAAAAGAAAAGAAATAAATGAGTGTAAGTGTGTAATGAGAATTTCTTATTTTTAAGAGTCATAAAAGGTCAAAAAGATTTTGCTTTTTTTAAGGGTTTCTTTTTCCCTCTTAAAACATCTTAGGTACATAAGTAAAGTCATATTTGATTTCACTTGATTTCACTATTGGATTTATAAGACCTCTCAGACACTAATACAGCACAGAAGTGTTGACCATTAACACAGATTTGTTTCTATGTTATGTTTCTCATGTATTTAAAGTTAAATACCTTCTAAGGACAAACAAAAAAAAATTTAATTAGGAAGAGCAGCTAAAACAATTTCCTGCCTAAATCAAATTTCAATTTTTTAGAGTTTTTCTTTAATCATACCAGTCCTTTGTTGTCACCAATCTTCCAGTAAAAACAGGAGACAAAACCTACATTTTGAACATAATAAAGAAACTTGTAGTTTTGTTTAAGGCCTTTATATATATCAAAAAGCAGTAAAACAGGGCACAAATTCATGTATAGAAAACATAAAGAGGTAAAAACAGGAAAAAAAACAAACTTATTTTACCTTTCCTTTGAAGATTCTTTTCTTTTCTTTCTTGTTTGTCTGTTTTTTAAAAAGGGATTGTGTCAGAAGCATACATACATTGCACAGCAAATGACAAAATACTTTCCTTATTTTCAACAAGCATTAAAATGCCCCACTTCTTGGTATAACTCTCATCGCTTGAGATATGGTTTGAGATTTTCCATTTAAGATAATATATGCTGTAGTCTCCCACTACTACAGTCAACTCCAATTATGAAAATCTGATGAGATAAGATCTCAATTTTATAAGCTCAATGGACATTTGAAATTATACACAAAATTAATAGAAACTGTGGAACACAGAACACCTATTCTCTAGATGATTTCATCAAATCTTACACTCACTTTTATCAGACAATAATAGTTTGAAAAGTGGAAACATACTGAAATAATGGAAGTCTTGCATTCTGTGAAAATTGAAAGATACATCCTGCAAGTGGATCTTTCTGGAAGCATCTCCTTAAATAAGGCCTCTGTACAATCAAAATGGGTAATTTTTAGCAGAATATGTTCCACACTGTTGGAGACTGTCTACTTTTAGCAATTAGGGCAAAGAAAACTGCCCAGATATTGTCAATGGCTCATTGGCTAGGTAAAGACATTCAAAAAGCCCAAGGCAGAATCAATCTAAATTACGCAGCTTTCTGTAAGCGGAGTAGTCTAAATCCATAGTGAATAGAAAACACATTCACCCTCTGATAGGGGCACAAATCTTAGACTAGGTTCTGCCATTTTTAAACTACTCTATATGTGCCAAAACTTCTGTTCTTTTATGGGTACAGACCAGGCCATTATGACCAAGTAATACAATCTTCTACTTCCATCTTGCCATCTTCATAGTTGGTATATCACTGATCTATACTGGACAGAGTCAGAACTGTACAACAGCATGTCATACATATCCTCTACACACTTATAAATCCAGAAGTGCAAACAGGGTGGGACTTTTGTAATGGAAGAAGACTGAGCTCTCTCTCTGCTTTTCATTATGGAATTCCAAATTGCCATGGTGCAAAGAATTGTAACAACTCCACATCATCCACAGATTTTTTTTTACTGCATTATAACTTCAGAAATTTTTATGCATTTTGTAATATATACCAATTAAAAATAACCTCTGTTAAAGTCAGCTCCATGTAGCAACACTGCAGTTATATGAAATGAGGACACACCGTTCTAAGCAAAATGACAAGTTGCTGGCAAAGTGCTGTGTTTGAAGAAATGAATCTGAAATGCGGGTTTCATGCCTGGGTTCTAGTTATATAAAAATATACTGAAATGAAAAATAAACAGTTTTCAACTCAGGGTGTTACCAAAATAATATTGTGCTGTAGGGTGGCCATACCTCAAAAGAAGGGTATCAATAACAGTGATGAGAAATGTCATATTTTAATAACCTAACTGCAAAAAATAAATTAAATATGCAAGTACTGTAACAGGAAGTACTGGACATATAACATTTTTTGTCACACTGAAAGAATGGCTCTAATTGGTAATTTTGGAAACTAATACATTTAAAAATGTAAACATTACCATTTCCAGACTGTGCAAACATAAATATTATAAAAGTTATTTTCTCAACTGGATGATACAGGTTGAATTGTCAAGATGTAACACAGAGGACTCGTAATCAACTTTCTATGAGCAAATGGAAAGGGAACAAAAGGAGATCTGGGGGACTGCCTTACGATCTTAGCAAACCACAATCATTCTTGCTGAAACTCAGTGGGATGTTGAGCCTAACTCCCTATGTTGCTACTTAACTGGCTTTGGTTCCTTTTGAAGTCCCAACATCCATCACTCCACTTCCTGTCTGATAAACAAGGACATTATCAGTTTTTCTAAACTTTTTGTCTATTTAAACAATAAGGTTCCTAGAGAAAAGGATTATATCACTGTTGTGTGTTTGCATAAAAGGGGCACATACTTATGGTTGGACAACAATCATAAATACACGTCCCCCTTATGCAAACACAACTATATATAAGTGTACATATATATATATATACGTGTGTGTGTGTGTATTTATATAATAGTTTCATAGTTTCATATTTTGTAGGGTCGGAAGGGACCGGAGCAGATAATCAAGTCCGACCCCCTGTCATGGCAGGAAAGAGTACCAGGGTCAAACGACCCCAGCAAGGTGTTTATCCAGCCTCCTCTTAAAGACCCCCAGGGTAGGAGCCAGCACCACTTCTCTTGGAAGTTGGTTCCAGATCCTAGCCGCTCTGACAGTGAAGTAGCGCCTCCTGATATCTAATCTAAATCTACCCTCTGCCAGCTTGTGACCGTTATTTAGGTGACTTCATTCCTCTATGTTAAGGAAAGCTACATGTCCCTGCAAGCCGAGATTGGCGAGAGAGGCAGCGAGGCGCTGGGGAGAGAAGGCCTCCAACTCCCT
>NW_005842688.1:835114-845801 GCF_000455745.1 Alligator sinensis | reverse complement strand
GGCCAAAACCAAAGAAATTAATAAGCAATAAATATGTGCTTCTTAGAGGCATTTGGAACTTTTGTCTAATATAAAACTTGTATTTTTGTAACCCGCAAATGTAACTTGTAACTGTTTGTGGAACTAACTAGGCCTCAAAGACAAAGCTATAGCTGTGAAATTAGCTGACCTAATAGTTCTTTCTTGCTCAGAATTTAGCCTTGATAATGATAAAAACTAGATTCAACCACCTGGCCTACCCAGCACATTCCAGGAAAGGACATCTCAAAAAAGCAGATTCAGACAGTTCTAAAGGGGTTGGATTTAGGCAGGGTAATGTTAATTTCAAACTCGAAGATGCTGCGTTGCAATTTGCTTATTGGATAAACCCAAGTCTGGGTAGTAACCTTTTATAATAATTTAACACCTTTTAATCCCATAGGGTAATAGCTATAAAATAAGATTGTGAATGGGCCCAAGGGCAGCAGATTAGTATAAGACTCAGTATAAAAAGCATGTGCGTTAGGTGACCAACAGGAAGGAGGGAACAGGACGGAAACTGCTGTTCTGAGCATGGACTCCGGACTCCCGGTGTGAGTGAGGATCGGATCCTGATCAAGGGATCTTCTCCAGTAATCCTTCAGACAGCATCGATCGGGGACACCTGATTTCGCTGGAATCACCTGGCGCGCACCTGGAATTGAGGGATTATCGATAAATTGCCAACCCATGTCTGTCTATTTGTTGTTTTAAACAGCCAGTGGCTGATACCCTCGCAGTGTCTAGCTGGCTTGCGATGGACTGATCTATTTATCTGTTGCTATTATCTGTTATTGTTTACTATTAGCTCTTTCATATTGCATTATTTGCTTATTGCATTTATCTTTCTGTTAACTGTTGTGTGTGTATAAGCTATAATAAATTTGCCATTGTTTTACTCCCAAATCTGCCTCCTCGATCCCGAACCAAACAGCCAAGTGGCCAATTTGATATGCTCACAGTGCCTACCTGGCCTGTGACATGCACTGACAAGAAGGGAGTTCCCTAGCCTGTAGGCATGCTGCCGGTTCTTCCTCCCCAGGTGTAGTACCTTTCACTTGTCAGTGTTGAAACCCATCCTGTTCTCATCTGCCACCCCTGTAACCTGTCTAGGTCCAATTGCAGCCTATTCCTCCCTTCTAGCACGCCCAGTAATATATATATATATATATTACTCCCTTCTAGGGTGGCCACTGATGTATCCTCAGAATACAGGACACCCCCTGATGAGGGGTGGAACCACTGGCCCCCTCAGTCAATCATCAGTGAGGGGTGGGGCTGCTTCCTTGGCCAATCAGCAGTGAGGGGTGGAGACACTAGCCACAAAAAGACTGGGAAAATGGCGCCAGACTTGAGAGAACTTGTTATAGTAAGTATGAGGCATTCCAGCAGATACAAATGCAGTTATCCATCTGCTCTCAAAGCCATTACCTTGCGCTGAGGCAGCACAGAGGGGTGTGTGTGCAGACCAACTTGTTTGGCACTGGCCGCTCAGCTGCCCCCAGGGCCTAGGCCCATCTGCACATGCCCAGCCCAGGGCCAGGGAGCTCAGGCAAGCAGCAGCACCTCAGCTCTCACTGTGCCTGTACATACACTGCAGCCACGGGTCCTCGTGCAGGTGCAAAACGACCAGCCCCTGAGATCCTCCACCTCCCTCCCTCACTGGCTGTCTTGGAACCCTGCTCCTCCTGGCTGCACACCACCTTACCTTTAGGCACAGCCAAAAGAATCACAAGGACAAATGATTGACATGTATTTCCACCAATGAACTAAAAAACAGGACTTTTGCCAATCTGGTCCTCATTCAGAAACTGACAGGGGACAAAGGGTTGAAAAACAGGACAGCCCAGTATAAAACAGGACCAATGGCCACCCTACCCCCCTCACCATCAGAAAGCTCTGACTCCATTCTCTCCCAGATACCCACCAAGCACATGGAAGTGTGGCCGCTGCCCAGCCATGCAGGAGTGTCCCAGGACTGGAGGGCTGCACTGCTGTTGACTGGCTGGGCAGAACCTGGCGTTTCCACATACTCTGTGCCTGGCGTTTCCACATACTCTGTGCCCCAGGAGGGAATGGAGCTGGAGTCAGAACCAGAGCCATGCCTGACAACAAGTTTGGAAAGGGTGGGGAAGCCACAAGGGAAGACTGGAGGGTATAAAGAGACTGCAAAGGAGGTGGAAGACAGAGACAGGTAGCTGTTGTAGCTCTGACTCCGGCCCTGTCCTAGGCTTGGGGACAGAGTCAGAACAGCAGCAGCCACCTGCCCCCCTCCACCTTGTACTCACATCCAAGATGTGAGGCTTTTTTTCCCCCATGTTGAATGGGGGGTTGTCTTGCATTTGAGTAAACAGTAATGCTACATGTTACAATAATCCTTATTGGTACCCTTTGCAGCTGGTAGTGCACAGGATCCACTGGATTGGACACATGGTATTAGATTCCAAACTGGAGCAGGAGATGGTAGTATACCCTAGAGGTATTTTTTGTCTCTGTTGTACATCATTACTCATTAAGCCCAGCATCTAAAACATAAGGAGCATAAGGCTATAGTGTATAACATGATCCATACCTCCTAAATTTCCTCCCATATGAAAGGAAGATTGTCCGATACTCAGATTTGCACTCTCTCCCTCCCCCTCACTTTATTTTCTTCTTAGGGAAGCAAAGTGCTAGTTCAACACAGTTGAAAATTAGATTATGAAAATATTAATACGGTTCTTCAGTCTAGACACAGCTCTTTGGTGAAATGTTACACAGAATTAGAAATTAAAATAGCATTGGAACTAAGATTTAACAGAGGTTTTTTCTACCTAATGATGAAGCTTTAAAGCTGTTTCAAAGGAAAGTTAATGATTCACTGAAAAAAAAATCAGAAAAATCTTGGATACTGTTTTAAAGCTTTAATCCTTTGAATGACATATTTCAAAGGAAAAATGTAAATACTTAATATTAAGGAATGTATATTTCCCTAAACAGAAACTCAGTTCTGTCACAACTGTTTCCTGAAGGCACAGTAAACTTGATCTTAGATTCCTAAGCAATATGATTTTATACCAAGCAGGTAATGCTTCAGCAGACAATCAAAATCTAATGCAAATATTTAACACTATTAATTTGCATTAGCGTGTATGCACATAGATTCTAGCTACTAGAATCATCTCAGCAAAGTGTTTGAAAGCTGCTGAGACCCAATAGTCAGTGTGTGTTACAAATGTCCTCTTCTATGTCTAATACATGGGGACTGTGAGCCTGCTACACTCTGATCTAGAGAGTCTGGCTCTCAAGTTCAAATCTTAGATATTGAAGGAGAGCCTCACTGAAGTCCCTTATACTGGCCAAGATGGTGGCTGTTACATCTGGGCTGTATTTATTTGTTTGGCGTTATAAAGGACAAGGGGAAAATGCCCTTACCCCATGCTATGAGCACATTTGAAAATAACTTCTTAAGAAAAAGAAAAAAGGCACAACAGAAAACAAATTCTCAGTGCACTTCACCATCTACAGGCAGTAATCAGTTAACATTTTCAGCAAAAACTTAAACATCACCCAACTTACTCAACCCTTACCAAAAGAATGCACCACAAATAATCCAGCATCAAAATACTAGTGAAACAAGGAACTTTTCAGTATACTCTGAATCTTAATAAACATAAGAGTTTTTTTGAAGAAAAGGAAGGAACAAGCTCCAAAAATTTCCCAAAGAAAATACCTTGCCAGGGATGTGAAGAACTGACAGAAAAAGTTGCTCACTTGGAGGCTTTGGATGTTTTTAACTACAACAGCATTCCAAGAGGGAGATGGCAGTCTCTTAGGCTAGGGACAGAAATTACACGTAAACCAGTAAAAGTGATCAGAAACCAGTTCAAATCTGTAACACTACAGAAGTTCAGTGCACATAAACCGATTTCAAAATGGCTAAAACAGGTTTAAGATAAACCTGGATGGATGTAATATCACACTTAACTGATTTGGGTTAACTCAGTTTATTCAACTTTTGTCCCAGATCTCCCCCAGATTCAAGTTTACTCATAGCACCCCAGAATCCCAGGATGTTTTGCACCTCCCCTGCAAACCCCACCTCACAGGGTGGCCAGGCTAGCTTTGGCCCAAGCTGTCTGCTCTAGCACCCCCCTGGCTTCTGGCCTGGGCCACTGCAGGCATGTGACTGCATTTCCAGAATCAAAAGTGAGCGTCTGTTCACTGTTACCAGTTCAATCTACGCAGCTTAAACTAACTTGCAAAGATTGAATCAATTCAGCCTTGGGCTTTTTGACAGTCTATACTTAGCCCTAGGGTGAAGTTGCATGTTAAACTTAGACCATACTAAGGGCATTTAAAACATGAGTGTCTGCACATTAAAGCTTGTTAACTTGTGCTCAGCGCCCTCTGAGCATCTCAAAGTTACACTTCCATTAGGGGTTTACTCTGGGCTATGCTACTCTGCTTGTATTAGGGTAACTTCACTCTGATCCAGGGAGATAAAATGCAAAATTTGCAGTCCTCCAGCATCCCAGGATGTACTGCTCCCAAACAACCCCCAACACTCAAAGCAGAGATGGAACCCAGTTGTCCTAAATCCTAGGCTCACCACTGCTCACTAGCCTTCTAGTGACAAGTCAGAACCATGCATGCAAAAAATAATATTAACCCTTAATGTGCAACTGCTCATGCACATTCTAACTTTAACACTACTTATTATTCCACAGATTTAGTATAGTCTAAAGGTAATGTGTAATTTCAACCTCAGAGAGGCAGGTGCTAGACCATCTCATTCACAATTTTTCATGCCTAAATATTTTTTTAAAAAATCAGATGGCAAGATAAAGTCATACAATTTTAAATTTGTAGGATTTTGAGACAAAAATTGTGAGTGTTTGGAGTTTATGTGAGACTTAAAAAAAAGGTTTCATGCTATTCTCAACAGTAATGTTGGTAGAAATTTTCATTTTTCAGACATTGACATGATTTCAGGAGCTAGAGTTTAATAAATAACTAGCCAATTGCCCATCAAGAATGATGGGGGGAGAGCAGGCAGGGATGGAGCTCCAGGCCTGCTCCCCCTTCCCTCCTGCTGCTTGGGGTCTGGGCTTGCTCCCCACCCTCCCCACCACACTGGCAGTGGGAAGGAAGGAGTGGGAATGGGCCTGATGCAGGGGAGGACTGGGCTCGAGGGTGGGGAGAAGCTGGGCTGCCGCAGTGGGGGAACAGGGAGGGAGCAGTGGGCCCAAGCCAACCCGGAGGCAGTGGTGGAAGGATGAGTGGGCCCGGGCCCGATGGAGGGACGCGGCTCACTTGTCCCCTCCCCCCACAGCTGCCATGTTGGGCCTGCTACCCCCCCACACACACTTCCGTGGCAGGCCGGCTTTTTCCCCGGCTCAGGCTCACCCCCGCACCCTACACTGGGCCTGGGTCCAATACTCCCCTGGCCCCACCATCACTGCCAATGCCACAGCGTGCCCACTCCTCCCTCCCCCCCCAACGCATTGGGCCCACTCGGGGACTGAAGGAGTGGGCTCGGGGCCAATGCAGGGGCCTACTCCCCCCCTGTGTTACCTGCAGGGAGCAGGGGGGGTGGGGTGAGGCCAGCATTGCTGGCCTCGCCCTCACTTCCATCCACTCTGTTGCCGCTGCCTCCAGAGAGCAGGGCTGGCTTCACCCCCCACCCGCTCCATCCCCTGTGTCCCCATCATCATGGTGGCGGGCTACCTTCTGTCAGAATACTTCTTCATGCTCTGATTGGCTGTTTGTCAGCCAATCAGAGCACGAATAAAGCATTAGGGACAGACACAGACAGATAGATTTAGGCTTTTATAATAGTAGAATGTATAAACCATCACAATAGTTGGTTACAATTATTACAACAGTATGGTGGAGAAAGAATGATGATGATTGTTAGACCCCAACTCCATGCAGCACCCAGTGACTAAAGAAACAACAGTCCAGTTGCCCATGAATCCTGTTACTCATTAGCCAGAGCAAGCAGGGAGCAAACACCAGCACACATTGCTCACAACAGCTTTATTCAGAATGGAAACAGCTTCGGACTAGCTCGCAAAAAACAACAAAATGGGGTGCCACCCTGAACAATAATTTTTTCCACGTTTATACACCTTGGCTCATACTCATTAAGACTCACTCCACCCTCGTCCTTCCTTTGGTTCCACCCATTTCTCCTCCCATCTCAAGCTCCTCCTCTGTTTACTGTTTGCTTCATTAGCACAGTATTGCCTATGCATTTAATTAATTTACATGCCTCTCTGCTAAGAGTGCATGCATAAGACTTTGACCCCTGTCTTCTCCTGGTCAACTGTGGTTTCTTGCTGATTCTTTCTAGTTTCTTGCTGACTTCAGCACCATCTCCAAGGCCTTGATTCTGCTTCATCTCCTGATGATAGCTGGTGGGCTGCATCCTATTCTTCTTACACAAGGGGCTCTAACACTACGACTTTATTAGAAAACTGCTTGCTGAAGCATTTGCAAGGTTATTTTTAATATATCATCCTGCTTTGTGACCATCAGCTCTGCTGAGACACAGGAAAAAAGCTTTCATTCAGTTGCACACCCAGTACTCCACAAAATGTATATAGTTACCCTAAAAATGATTATGATAATGAAACTCCTCTACCACTTCAGTCTCAAATAACCTTTTTATAGGCTTAGATAGTTCTTTAGTAGCTAGTAAGGCAAGAGTAAGAGGGAAATTGCAGTGATTATTTTTAAACCATTAAAACCCTGGAGCTTTCAATTTGAGAACCAAGGTAGGCAAGCATACAAACTAATTTGTGGGTGCTGTCAATGTTGCCTCAGGTCGCACTGCCATAATCTCTGTTCCATCTGTCTGCTTGCAGCTTAACTAGCTTTTCTACTAAACAGCTAATATTGCCTTTTATAGCTTAATACAATAAGAAGCCTAGTGTGATAGAATAAGCATATAACTGAAACCATCATAATTCGGCAATCTAAATCCCAACTCCACCTGATTCCCTTAACAAACCACCTAACTTTTCCACGTTGATATGCTATTCTGTAAAAGAGAAACAATTATCTTCAACCCAGGGTGTCCCGATTACAGTACTAGGCAAAATTTGGGATTTCCTTTTTGTGAGAAATGCTGTCAATTCAAAGTTTGATTCCTATTTGGAACAGAAAAGGTATTTTCAAAATATTTCACAAAACAGAAGAGAGGAAACATCAGTTTGGTAAGATTTTTGTTTTAAGAATTTTATATTTTCTCTACAAAATTAATTTAGTTTGAATCGTCTTCATTATTGCAAGTCATGTTGGTGGTAGTAGCATGTGTGTTTCACATGCCATAACATTTTGGTTTGAATATTTTATTTTTAAAACTATTACAGGCTATTATTATTTAGTTCTGAACAAAATAACTTTGTTTTTAAATCAGTGTCTCCTGTCTACATTGTAATAAAACAGAAGAGTAGTTAGAGGTTGGTGGCTCATAAACCTCTCTTTATTTGGATAATTGTGTTTTGAAACAGTTTGTTTTAATGTTGGTGAACATGCATTAAGCACAAGCATCAAGAGTATGGTCTATTCCTTGATAAGTTCCGCAGAATTCCCAAAAATGTTAGGATGCCACTCCCTTTTATCAAATTCACTAGTTCAATATTGAACAAACCAAAATATTTGGCACTGTCTTGGCCCAGAATCTCAGGTTTGTATCTGGGTGTGGCGATGGTAAGACAGGAGCTTGGCTTTTAGCAGGGGTGAGTCTACAGGGGGACCTAGCTCCAGTGCGCCAGAGTCTGCATGGTCTCCCAGTAGTTTTCTGGGCACAGTTCAGGGTACTTGTTTTGACCTATAAGGCCCTAAGCAATCTGGGCCCTCTGTACCTAATAAGGGACTACCTTCTCCCTTCTGCCTCATCTCAATCCCTTAGGTCAGCTAAAAGCAACCTCCTGCAAGTACCATCAATACGCTTGGCAAAAACACATGGGAGATTGTTCTCAGCAGTCACTCCTCAGCTCGGGAATCCCTTCCATCTTGAGACCCACCAGAGTTCAAGCCTGGACATATTTCAGAAGTGCTGTAAGGCTTTCCTATTTGGTCAAGTCTTTAGCAAACACAGCTAGGCTGTTATTCTTTAGGGAATCTCTATTTTATGTTGATATTCTAGTTCTCTGTTAAATTGTTTTGTTCTCTTTTCATTCTCCTGTTTTATAAGTTATTCTGTCCTTTTACTGTAAGCTACCATGAGCCTTTGTTGGGAAGTGAGGCATGTAACATGAATAAAGAAACAAATACATTAAAAAAAGTAATCACACAATTAAAGGAGCTAGCACTTTAAGGGAAAGAAACACCAAATAGTGAGAATTGGCAACACTACGGATAGGACAAAAATGAAGGAGCAAACACTTTTCTATCCAAATGACAGCTAAGAAACACTCATTTTACCACAGTTTGATGGGAAGAGGGAAAGGAACAAGTTTTAAAATTACTAAACTGAGAAAAAATACTGACCAAGTGATTATTGCTGAAATAGAGTTTTTCACCTTTTTTAATTAGTAGTAAATTGTTCAACAGAAAAAGCTCTAGATATATTTCAAACCCTCTTTATAACTAGTCTTAGTTTCTCAGCTGTTACACTTTTTCAGCAGTCTCTAACCAAAGTAAATACAGGGAGCACAATGCAAACATTGAGGCACAGTACTGACTGTCCTTTCTGTGGGAAAGGGATTTTTCATTTTGTGTATCATTCACAAATCACTGCAGAGCTCACGCATAGTCAGGGCATAGCCTTATCACAACGAAGGTGAAAGATTTGCTGTTGTTTTGAAGGTAGGCACAGATTCCATTGGGGTTGATAATAGCAAAGTCACACATCCAAAACTTAGGCCCAATCATGCACATTGCTGAACACCTTCAATTACTATTCAACTTCAAAGAACATGATACTTCAGGAGCTTGTTAAATTGGATTCAACATATGTAATGGGGAATAAAAAAACCAGGTCTGTACAACACCCACATACACTGGGTTGTGTATTGAGATTTTTGTGCATGTGTATGTTAGGGTGGCCATCATAGAGGACAGTCTGGTTGTCCTCTATTGATACGAAACTGGACGCCTTTATGTCCTCTATTTTTCTCTTCAAGAGAAACATAAAGGTATCAGGTTTCATATCAATAAAGAACAGAGTAGCAGAAAACTAAAATGTCCTCTATGATGGCCACCCTAGTGTATGTGTGTGTGTGTTTTATGTGGGCAAGACAGCTCCTGTTGAGCACATGGCAAACTGGGGCCTGTATCTGGGGGTAATATGTAAAGCCCTCTGGCCTCATTGGCTAGAGGAAACAGAAGATCCTTCAGGCAGATGAGTAAGAGAGAGGCCAGACTGTGGAACTCCCTAATTGGGCAAGGCTTGGGTGATGTCACACAAGGTATATAAGAACAACTCAACTAAGGTTTCTCTCTCTTTCTCCTGGAGCTGCTGAGAGCTGCACAACTGAACTGGGAGCCAGAAAACCTGCTCCCTATGGGGAGTCTCCCCACCCAAGCAAAAGTTATTAGACAGCAAAGCCTCAGGTACTGGGAGAGAAAGTCTGTTGCAGAGTTTGAGACTCCTATTTCCTCCTCCTTTCCCTGCCCTTTTTTTCTTAAGTGAGTTAATGCCATGGGGGTAATGATCCCAAGAGCAAACTGCCCAAGAATAGGTCTTGGCGGTCACTGAGCCCTCTGTTCTCTAATTGTATTCTCTCAGCATAGTGGTATAGATGAGACTGGATGTCCAGGCTGCAGCCATAGGCCTGGGCCAGTTCTGCTGTTTCACAGCTATTGTGTTTCAGCCTAGCTGTGCAGCTAAGCCTCAGCCATATGTTTGGCTGGCAGATTTGGGCCAGGGTAAAGCCTGGCATGGTTTGAGCCAAGGTGAGACTTGGCACTACTTGTTGTCTATCCAGACCTCAGTGCAGTATAGGCCTGGAAAGCTTTTTGCTGCCCAGTTCAGGCCCAGAAATGGAAAACATTAGAGGTTCCAGTTTTATTCTGAGTGCACTATGAGAACAGTACAATACGTACATTTTCTATGTATCTACCCTTTTCTGAAAATCAGATGGTAGAGGGTTTATTCTTAATTTTCCATGATAGGATTGCAGTTTTTAATTAGAGACAGCATTTACTTAAGGACCCTCACACTGCATTCAGTTAATTTATGGAGTCCATCTTTAATAGCGAGGGGAAACCACATCATTATCCCTGTAAGACAGTCTGCTGATAAAATTGACACATTGATGATTGAGATACAGTGGTATAACAGGATGACATTTGTCTGAAATAATTTATCTAAAGTTATAAAGAGATCAAAATTATAGTCTGTATTACTAAAAGCCTTATGCAAAGGTGAGGAGTTTGAAAGGCTCTTCTGTTCACATAGTCTGTATCTTGGAAGCTCTTGGAATTATAGTTTCATAGTTTCATAGTTTCTAGGGTCAGAAGGGACCTGGGCAGATCATCTAGTCCGACCCCCTGCCATGACAGGAAAGAGTACTGGGGGTCAAACGACCCCAGCAAGATGGTCACCTAACCTCCTCTTAAAAACCCCCAGGGTGGGAGCCTGCACCACCTCACTTGGAAGCTGGTTCCAGACCCTAGCCGCCCTGACCGTGAAGTAGCGCCTCCTGATGTCCAACTTAAACCTTCCCTCCACCAG
>NW_005842688.1:831487-833562 GCF_000455745.1 Alligator sinensis | reverse complement strand
GGAGTGTTGGGGAGGGGGGGAGGGTACTTTTGTTTTGGGGTTTTTTTGGTCTTTTTTTGCTTTAACTTATCTACCTTGATAATCAATATTCTGTCACCAATTTAAGGCCATGTCATACTATTGACTTAAGTGAAAACCTTCCAGTGTCATCAGTGTCAATTGTAACTAATAAATAGTCCTAACTTGTGCTAATAAATAGCCCCTTTGCTTATGACCACAATTAAAGATATAATTCAACCCTCCATAATTTTGATGATATTGATGTAAAATGACCCAATGAATTAAAACAATAGAGAACGAGCATGAACCCTTTGTATATATTTCCAGAGAGAAAAGAAATTGAAAGGAGGTGGCATAACTATTTTAGGTCTCTCTTCCATCAAGTGATAGTGCACTATAATCTGCCATTTTCTCAGGCCATTCTAAGCCCCGCCCGCGCTCCCCCCCACACACATGTGCATGGCAGGAGGCATGATTGTGGGATCACACATTAGATCTCATTGCACCTTATTGCCAATGCAGGGGGAGCCTGCTCCCTTAGCTAGGAGCCCCATACAGCACAGTTGAGGGGCTCCCAGCTGTGGGGGTGCTCCACACACCCCTGGAGCAAGGGGATTGTGATCTCCCTGTTCCGTGCATGAAACCCCTGGGGTGGGAGGCACACTGAGGCAACTCAGAGTCCCTAGCAGTTGCAGGACTTCTAGCCCTGACTAGTCAAGGTGCACCCATGCAACTGGGAGCCCTGTAAGATGATAGAACTAGCCACAGGGTAGTTGCTGCAGCATGTGCAAATTAAAGGTTGATAGCTATCAGCTATAAAGACTGTATACAGTTTTTAGGCCTAGCTTTATAGTTGGTAGGAGCTTTTCATTGTGTGATAGCTACTTTGCACATGTAACTGGTCTCAAGGTTAATTGCTCAATTAACCAGTTAATTGTGCAATACCTGTAACATTTAGAGGGGGCCTCAATTCCAGTGTATTTTGCAACATAATACTTACTTTTTGTTTTAAGAAAATGGATTCAAATAATTTCAAAATGTTCACCGGTATAGAATATGGAATTCTCTCCCATGGGCTATAAGAAATGTAACTAGATATTAGAAATGAGAGTCTATCTTTAAAAATGCTGTTATAAAATTTATATAAATGTATTTGAAAGTGAATGGCCTCAAAATATCTAGGAAAATGAAAAATAAAACATTTTTCTACTTGGTACCTGAAATACCATAAAACGCTAGCACACAGGGAATACACTGGTATAACTGAGATCTAAAACTCTCTGCGTGTGGGATTACTCTAGGATCAGTGTCCAGATATGAGCATTCACACACACTCAAGCTGCCACCGGCTCCACTCTAATATATATGTGTAGACCAGGGGTTGTCAAACAAGGGTATGCGTACCCTGGGGGGTACATGGGAAGGTCCCCCGGGGGTATGCAGCAGTAGAGCAGAGAAGTGGGAGGAACTTCCACTTTCACCAGCAGTTTTGTTTTGCTGCCAGTGTTTCCAGGTTTGCCACCAGCGCTTCTGGTTTCACCTCCCCCACTCTGCCCCTTGATCTGCAGCTAGGGGACCCCTCCCTCCCCCCGCTCATTGACTGGCTGCCTGGATATCCTCCCCCCCACCACTCATTGACCAGCTGGGGGATTCCCTGCTTCTAGACTGGCTGCCAGGGGTTCACCAACCAATAAGGTTAAAACCCCTGGTGTAGACATTTCAAATAATGTAGATCAGAGATCAGCAACATGCAGCCCATGGAGCCACTGGATCCGTTTCATGCAGTCAGAGAGTTTTGCCTCTGCCTGGAGCTGGGCAGTGATAAGTCGCGCTAGGGTCAGGCAGCTGGAAGCTGCATCCACATTGCCACTATTTCTCACCTCCGCTCTTCTTCTGGCGGCAGCATGGGTGCAGTTCTCAGCTGGTGAAGAGTTGAGCTGGGCTGGTCAGCTTCCAGTTGTGCCTATGCTGCAGCTGGGAGTGTCAGAGAGAAGCAGTGGCAGAACAGACCCAGCTTCTAGCTGCCCATTGCTGCTCAGTTTCCGAAGGCGAAGAAAATGCACCTGTGCTGGAGT
>NW_005842688.1:830891-831197 GCF_000455745.1 Alligator sinensis | reverse complement strand
GGCAGCCGGCCAGCAGCTCTCCCTGACTCCCACCCGGGCAGATAAGGGTCCGGGGCCTTAGAAGGCCGTCAGGCGGGTACTTGTGACGCTTGGAGTGGAATTAATTAGGCGGACGCTTATCAGTTGCAAAGCAAGATTATTTACTCACGCCGTCAAGGTGGTGAAAGACAGAGGTCAAAGATATTTGGTTAGTTATAGCTTAAAGTTCGTAGGTCGTAGGTCGGTCTGCATAAGAGTTTGGTGGTCGGGCAGAGAAATGGTCGGGCCGGCAGGTTGTCGATTTACGTCTGAGAATTGGGTCGAGAC
>NW_005842688.1:828887-829851 GCF_000455745.1 Alligator sinensis | reverse complement strand
AAAACTAAAAAACAATAAAATTGTCTTTTGTACATCTACGAGCATAATGTCGTAGTGGTTGGAATAGTTCATAGATGCCCCCTTCGAGTAGTTGTTTGTTGGGGCAGGCTGCGGTGTTATCTGGAGTGCGCTGTTAGACGTGGGTGCCTCCGGGGCCCGGACCGGTTGGCGGTATCAGTCGAGGTTGGTAGCCTAGTATATGTGCCAGTTGTCATTGTCCCGCATCTCCTAGGACGTGTAGCCGTTGTTTGGTAAGCGTGAAGTGGTTTAGGAGGAACCCAAACATGGCTCTTTTCTCCGGCGTCCTCTGGGGTGGTAGTTTTGATTCCTTTCGTGAGTTGAATTGGGAATGTCTTGGCCCTTGGTGCCCAACTGGATATGCAGTAAGGTGGCTTGATATTCTGGCTGGGTTTGCAGCTATTGATTTCACAAGGGCTTGCAGTCATGGAAGTTGACTTAAAAGATTTTCTGCTGGCTGAGTAACAAGCAGGTTGAGGAGGCGGCGAAGGGTGATGGTATTCTCTCCTCCATAAATCTCCATGCATGCTTCGATGACGTAAAGGGTGGTGGTGGCGGTTGCACCCTCTGGGTTGGTTACTTGTTTGGTTATTGTTATAGGGTGAGCGGCAGCTGTAGTTGTTATTGTGTCTGGTGGGAGGATCGGATTCTCGCTCGTTGTCCCCTCCCTGTGGTACGGAGGTGGGGCCGTTGGGAGCGACGTCATCTCAGGGGGCGGGGTAGCTGGGTGGAGTCCCGCCTGTTCTTCTGTGGCTCCGCCCTTCTTTTCCAGGTCCTCCGGGCAGCTCATATTTTTCTCGGTGCCATTTTCTGGTGGCAACGGAGGGTTTTGGCACGCTGCCATCTCCGCAGCAGCTTTGATGACCGTAGCTAACTGGTTTTTTAAGTTTGCATTTTCACTCAGTAGGAGTGACACTACGTTAATCATCTTTCCTTTGTCCCACTC
>NW_005842688.1:827307-828877 GCF_000455745.1 Alligator sinensis | reverse complement strand
TGTCGGGACCCAGGGCAGCCGGCCAGCAGCTCTCCCTGAATCCCACCCAGGCAGATAAGGGTCCGGGGCCTTAGAAGGCCGTCAGGCGGGTACTTGTGATGCTTGGAGTGGAATTAATTAGGCAGACGCTTATCGGTTGCAAAGCAAGATTAGTTACTCACGCCGTCAAGGTGGTGAAAGACGGAGGTCAAAGATATTTGGTTAGTTATAGCTTAAAGGTCGTAGGTCGGTCTGCATAAGAGTTTGGTGGTCGGGCAGAGAAATGGTCGGGCCGGCAGGTTGTCGATTTACGTCTGAGAATTGGGTAGAGATGGGGGAAACTGACAAGTGATCAAATTGTCAGTTACTCTGACGCATACGTTCAGAGGTCTCCAGGTTGCGTGTGCGGAGGTCTCCCCTTCTTCACGGAAGTGAAGACGGGTTTTATTTGTGTAATAGCCAATTGCTTTTCGCCACGTCATAAATTTAATTAGAATCGCCAATTATCTAGCAGTCTTTGCTAGGGTGTTATCATAGGGTTACTCCTTGTTTTCTTTGACCAATTATAATGATTTATGTATAGCACAGAAGGCTAAGTTCTATGTTAGTGGCGCAGCAATAAATTTTTTGACATGCGCAGCAAAAAAGCGGTTACTATCATTATTGTTAACCCTTAGTTAACCTAGTGCAGAAAAAAACTGTTTTGAATGGTTTTACTTGCTTGTGACATGGGCACTACTTAATTTGGTTGTGACACTAGGGAGCATGAGGATGAGAAGCAATGGTGGTGCAGGTACAGCTCCTAGCTGCCCAGTCCCAGCCCCAGTTTAGTTCCCCACCATCTGGAAGCTGCACTTGTGCCCCAATGCAGGTACAGGCAAACTCCTTGTTGTTAACATGTCACTGAAGTGACCTGGACTGGGGCTTAGTTGTTCTGGCCTTCAGCTTGTAATGGTTGTTGGCCCCTGATGTAGACAACTAATTTCTTGAAGTACCTTTACATTTTTTTTTTTACAAGCCCCTGTAGCTGAGATAGTGATGCTTTGCTGGATGTGCTGGATCCTTTATGGAAGTGAAAGCTTGGGTAGTAGAAGCAAAAAGAATCTTAGTACACAGACATAACCCTTCTTCTGGACACCGGTCAACACCAACAAGGGCTGACTTCAGTTTTTGGGGTACTAAATATATTTTACCTTGGGTTGAGCCCCCACCCTGACCACCTGGGAAACACTAAATGAATTACTAGGGTGTGCCACATAAATAAAAACTCACTCCTCACAAGCAAAGTAAACACAAAAACAGAGAAAAACACCAAGTGCAGTTTAAAACACTACAAATTAGGGCTGTGCGAAACAGCTATGTTTCATTTCAGTTTTAGATTCGGCAGTTTCGGGGGACATTGATTCGTTACAGTGTTTCGGATCACTGTTCCATTTCAATTCAGCCAAATCTTTTTCAGAGTTTAGACGCTGTTTTGGCACTGATTCAGAGATTCGGATCAGCCAGGGAGAGGCAGATACATCTGGGCAGCTGCTGGTTCTCCTGCCACTCCTCCAACTGTTCCTGTCTCTGCCCCAGCAGGGGGAGCAGC
>NW_005842688.1:818534-827134 GCF_000455745.1 Alligator sinensis | reverse complement strand
CACCACACTTGGCACCCATGCAACAGCTGTTGCATTGTGTGGGTGTAGCACAGCTCAGCAGGGCACCGTGCAGTCTGGGAGCTGGGGTGGCTCCACCTGTCAGCCAGAGCCCAGCACCCCTCAGCCCCAGTGGCCCCAGCTCTGAGACACTGTGCAGCGCTGCACCCACGCCATGGGGCAGCTGCCACATGGGTGCCAGGCAGCGGCCGATCCCCACTGCCCTGCGCTGCACGAGGAAGCTCTGCCACAAGCCCTCAGAGGCCCCAATAACCAATGCGGCAGCTGGTTAGTGTGGGGTGCTTTTTTTCTTTCTTTCTTTCTTTCTTTTTTTTAAAGTGCTGGGAGGCTGGGGCCGGGTGGGGGATGGCGCCAGGCAGGACAGCCATAGAGGCTTCTTCTGCGGCTCCCCCTTCTGCCTGTGCCTGCCTCTGCCCCGGCAGAAGGAACCATGGGAGAAGCTCCCATGGCTGCCCTGCCTGACCCCATCCACCGCCCGGCCCCAGCCTCCCGGTACTTTAAAAGGAGGGCTGCAGAGCTGTGCTGGACTGTTCCCAGGTGGCTCCTCCGAAACATTTCAGATGGCTTTGTTTCATTTGGGAGATGCTTTGGAGCCTTTCATTTTGTTTTGGATTCAGCGTTTCAGGTGCTGAAACAGGCTGAAACACCTCCATAATGAAATGGCTGCTGAAATTTCACACAGCCCTACTACTAACTACAGAGCAAAGTCTATAGGTGACATGTTCTTGGGGAGGTTTCACACATACCCAGGTGGTCCGGGATGTAGGGCTTCCCAAGGGGTAGTTCTGGGGGCCTGCACCTGTTATACCTGCCCTTCAGCAATGGGCTGGAGAGGGGAGCCCACAAAGGAGAGTCCCATCCTTCTCCTTGAGTTCAGACACATAAAAATTACTTATAATTTTATAAACTACTATAGCTGAAAAGGATTTACTTAGAAGATCACTACACAGAAATTAAACAGATGGAGAAGTATCAACTATTGAAATAAAAACAATGATTTTTGGAAAAATAAGTTGGTGTTAACATAGAACAACTACACTCTATAACTTAAATATGGAATTCAGTAGGCAGAGTTAGGATATTTAACAAGGTTTCTGATTTGCTGAGCTCTTCTGCCTGCCTTTTAATCTGAAGTTAAAAGCAGCCTTGGAGGGAAAAAAGAACCCTTAGATGTTGTGTCCCACCCAGGAGAGAGAAACTGAAGGGCAAAGGGTAAACTTAGTTTGCTGCATCAGTTTCTATCAGATTCTTATCTGTGTGATCAGCATTATTTTCAAAGCAAAGAGGCCTTGGCAAGAACCCCCGTTTTCTCTCTCCAACTAATTTACACTCCACACCTAGATATTTTTTTCATTTACCCCAAGGTCCGTCACATCAAACGTTTAGACTACAATTGTGAGAAAATGCTTCATGTTAACAGAGCTTGTAAGAAATAATATATGGTATCTTGGAGGAATTAAATACACACACCATAATAGAAGGCATTTCCTAACAAATGTAACGTGAACATTTTCATATGAAAAGTGGAGAAATAAAGATGCAAAGTTAAGGTATAAATAAAAAAGACTGAAAAAGGAATAGGCGTCTTCAGAATGGGCTGAGAATTATATTGAGACTTTTATGTTACAGTATGCAGTTAACAGGCAATACAGAGGCATCAGAAAGTGCTGGAATCCCTAGAGATATGCTGGTTTAGACATATTCTTTTTTGCCATTCTTTGGTACGGTGTAATATGCTCTCCTTCTCTACCCCACACAAAAAATTAAACTTCAGTGGCCAAAGCAGGAGAAGGTAAGGCATCTAGGATTTTGAAAAGGGGTGCAGATGGTGTAGTCCATCATCGCTGCCCTTTATGCATTTTCCCTGTTTATGGCCCTGCAGCTCAAATGTCCCTGACTCCACTCTGGCCCCTATTACCCATTCTCAGTTCCACCCCATTATGACCCAAACCCATTAGACCCCATCATAACCCTCATGCCCCACTAAGTCCCTCTCATTTCTACCCCACTATACCCTGCACAGACCTATCCCCATCACACCCTTATCCCCAACTCCTCACTATCTTCCCTCATACCTTGTTGAGCCCTCCTCTGTCCCTCTGAGCCTTCAAGCCTCTCTGCAACTCTGTGTACCCCTGCTAGGCCACCCTCACCCATAAACTCTCTTAGCTCCTAAACCCCTTCACACCCCTTTCACCCTCTACAATGCCCCTGCACCCCAATCCCTCCTTCCCCCACACTCCTCTACCTTGCTACCCTACCCATTCTCCTCAGAACCCTTCCCAAACAGTTCTCCATGCCCTACAGAGCCTCCAACTATGGGGCAAGTACAGATAGGGCTGTAACTTTCCCCTCCATGCTCAGTATCCTTCCCCTCCCCACAATATGCCCACAGCTGACATCCACTGCCCTCGACCGTCAACGTACAGAAGCAAACAGTTGGTTTCAGGAGAGGACTCATTTTAGCCACTGGCAGTGCCCCTACATAGGGTGACCAGTTTATCTCATCCACCCCTGCCTGGCTTTATGCTGCTGTGGATGTACCCCTAGTTCAGCCTCCCATGGCCCCTGGACATAGATTCATAGATGTTAGAGTCAGAAGGGACCTCAATAGATCATCGAGTCCGACCCCCTGCATAGGCAGGACAGAGTGCTGGGTTTAGATGACCCCAGCTAGATGCCTATCTAACCTCCTCTTGAAGTCCCCCAGGGTAGGGGAGAGCACCACCTCCCTTGGGAGCCCGTTCCAGACCTTGGCCACTCTAACTGTGAAGAAGTTCTTCCTACTGTCCAGTCTAAATCTGCTCTCTGCTAACTTATGGCCATTATTTCTTGTAACCCCCAGGGGTGCCCTGGGGAGTCAAGCCTCACCAATTCCCTTCTGTGCCCCCATGATGAACTTATAGCCAGCCACAAGCTCGCCTCTCAACCTTCTCTTGCGGCTACAATAAATAATTCAGGAAAGGCCTACTGCAGGAACTAAATTCTTCACCTTTGCAATTCCCTTCTGCCTCTCAACCCAGCAGCACCCCACAGCTCAGGTTGCCTTCAGCCCTAAATACAGGCATTTAGGAGGTTAAATCAGGCTCAAAATGACTGCCCAATTTAAACTTAGTTCATCCCAGTGCCAACCTTACATTTACAGACGCAGTCTCAGTGACCAGCAATCAATCTAAAGCTATAAGTGAACAGAAGAGGGATGCGGTTAACCTGGAGAGAGTCCAGAGAAGGGCCACTCGTATGGTTAAGGGCTTGCAGACCAAGCCCTACGAGGAGAGACTAGAGAAACTGGACCTTTTCAGCCTCCGCAAGAGAAGGTTGAGAGGCGACCTTGTAGCTGCCTATAAGTTCATCACGGGGGCACAGAAGGGAATTGGTGAGGTTTTATTCACCAAGGCGCCCCCGGGGGTTACAAGAAATAATAGCCACAAGCTAGCAGACAGCGGATTTAGACTGGACATTAGGAAGAACTTCTTCACAGTTAGAGTGGCCAAGGTCTGGAACGGGCTCCCAAGGGAGGTGGTGTTCTCCCCTACCCTGGGGGTCTTCAAGAGGAGGTTACATAAGCATCTAGCTGGCCCTCATTGTGGCAATTAATATATATATATATAAATCTTTCCAATGTAACCAGCAATAACATTTTAATGGAATAGAGATCATGACAGCCAACTGGTATATCCCCAGTGCTTCAAGGATTCTGCCTTCGGTGCTTTCCCTCTGACCAAACCACTGATACTGTCTCTATATCACATGCTGTAAACAAGCAGCATAGGGCCAATCTACTGGGCTCTATGCCAGTGGAGTTATTTGAACACAAGGAAAAATCTTCAACTGACCAATTAGCACCCCCTCTTAGCCTGCTTTGTGCCACCAGAGAAACATAAAGCAAACTTACTGGATGCCAGCAGCTGGCCTTTTATGTTCTTTGACCTGAAAACTAAAATGGTTGTCCAGTAAATCCAGTTATTTGGCTTGCACAATAAAGTTAGAGTAGACGGCAAGAAGAGCGGTGCAACAGAGAAAAGCAGCAATTGTTAACCAGCATCTTCTAGAAAAATTTGAGGGAAAGGTTCAACATGTTAGACAAAATTGTGACTTTCTCACCATAAATGCAAATACCAATTCTCACAGTAAAAGCAATACCAGTTACGTAAAAAGAAACAAAAAAAAAAATTCTTTCCCTGAATTCTCAATGGGCACTGTTCTTCAAACACTTACACACACAGCTTGATACTCAAGTGATCTTATTTTTAATACAACATTTCAATGGGTTTGTTACCATAAGTAACTCATGTTTGCAGGATGGGGTCCTGTGTTTTTCAAATCAAGGTGCCACCTTGAAATAGATAAAATCTTCCAAAAACTCCATTAAAAATATTCAGTTTTCAGTCAAACACTCAAATTAGGAAATGCAAGAATTAAGGCTCTTTGGGCACAGGCACTATGTACAATACGGTCTTTTGTGACACCTTTACATATTATTTCTTCTATAATATCCCTGCCTCTTTTAGAGTTCCTATATGGGCAATGCTCACTAAGGGCACAGACAAAAGTGACAATTTTTACCTGATCTGGCCACAGAAAGCAGTTTATATCCATGACCAAACAGAAGTGCATGGCTGCAAAGCACATTAAAAGGGCTCAACCCCATGAAAATCTGAACCCTCGTTGCAAAAAATTGCATCTTCAGTTACTTGCATCTGCCTGCCTCCCAGCCTCAGAGCTGTTTTCAGAATGGGAGTGAGGAAGGGAGAGGAGGAAGTTTGGTCTGGTTTTTTTTCAGCTGGCACTGGAGGATGGGATGGGGTCACTCCAATCAACTGGTGCTGGAGGATGGGGTGGGGAGCTCCAATCCACCTACCCTCACCACCCTGACCCCAAACTGTGGGGAAATGCAGGTGCATCCAAAGATAGGTTAAGGTTTCAGGACGACCTTTACAGACTGGTCCTATGGGCTGAATGCAATCAGCTTAGGTTCAATAGGGACAAGTGCCAGGTTCTTCATCTGGGTAGGAAGGACCTTCACCACACCTACACAATGGGTGGTGTTCCACTGGCTCGTACTACATGTGAAAGGGACCTGGAGATGACAATCAACCATAAGATGAACATGAGGCAACAGTGCAACAAAGTCACCAGGAGGGCAAATAGAACTCTGGCATGGATCAGCCAATGTGTTGTGAACAGATCCAGAGAGGTGCTCCTCCCCCTCTATTTGGTACTGGTGAGGCCACAGATAGAGTACTGTGTCCAGTTCTGGGCACCGCACTTCAGGAAGGATGTGGATAAGCTTGAGAGGGTACAGAGAAGGGCCACCTGTATGATTACGGGCCTGGAGGACAGGCCCTATGAGGAGAGACTCCAGGAACTGGGCCTGTTCAGTCTGAGTAAGAGAAAACTGAGGTGTGACTTGATACCCACCTGGAAGTATGGCAGGGGTGAGCACAAAGATCTAGCGGAGCAACTCTTCCGAAAGGCACCTCTTGGGAGGACAAGGACCAATGGGCACAAGCTAACTGAGGAAAAATTTAGGCTGGATATAAGGAAAAATGTATTTTCTGTAAGGGTAACTAGAATCTGGAACACACTCCCAGCAGAGGTGGTGCAGTCACCGTCACGGCTCCCAAACAGGAGCTCCCTCTGCTCCCTTTTCCCTCTCCCATTCTGAAAATAGCTCCTGGGCTTGTAGGAGGGAGGGGCCGTTGCTAGGGAAAACCAACTGCAGGGTCGTAGCCATCAGCAGTGAATTCTGTTTGGTACAGGAGGGGGTTGTAACTCAGAATGCTTCCTACAAAGTGTTAAGAGTTATAGCGAGGTGCCGCTCTTCTGTTTGTATCCTAAGTGATCAGATACATGGTATCTGTTTCTCATTGCCCACTATGTTGCCTATGCTTTATTTACTGCCCAAAAGACAACATTATTAAGTTCTTTGTGGATTCTCCAACCATACACATCACAACAGCACAAGAATTCTTACATACAGGATTCCTATAAGGTAGTGGGGCAATATTATCCCCATTTCACAGATGGGGAGCTAAGGCACAGTGACTTTTAAGATCAAAAGTGACCACCTAGACACTAACAAGTGGAAATGTTGTTATAACACTAGAATGTGATCATATACAGTTTCCAACATTGCTAATGCCCCTTGTGGAGTGTCAAGATGGTTCCTTAGAATGGAATTTTTCTTCAGTTTGTGCCTCTGCATTTGAGTCAGGTGGTTCCTAGCAGGAGTGCCCACACTGCAAATACACAACAACAGTTTCCATGGTTTTAGATCCTATGCTCAGCACTACAGTGATTCACAGCAGCTGGAAGAAGCAATTGTATAAGAAGTCTTACTCAGCCCCTGCATCCCTGGGCCAGGGCCTGTCCAGTACAGGTGGAATTTTCAAAAAATTAGATTACCAAACTTAACAAATTTCTGATGAATATATACAAACTGGATTTTCTCCAAAGGTTTATAACTAGCCCAAATTTGGGTAATATTTTATGGGGACAGAAAAAGTCACCACCATGGCTACCTGCCATATTTCAAAGCAAGAAGACATCAGAGCTTCTCAATAAATTGGAGTAGAAATATTTTAACTTGTCCAAAACAACATTTTATCCCTAAGCTTATTCTCAGAGACAGTGGAACCATTCTTGCTAAAACTTTCCAAAAATAATAATGCCTACCTGGGGCAGATACCTGGCATGGATATTTCAGCCAAATAGTTATACTTTCACAAAGTCTTAAAAGAACTGGAAACTGAGTCTTATAATAGGAAATCAGCCAACCTTAAGCAGAGGTGGTGTGAGCAGCCCTGGCCTATGATATATAAACAAATGAAGTGTCAACAATCATACCCAAATCTAACCTAAGTTGCTCTTGGTTACTCACCTGTTTCCCATTTACTTTTATAAAGCAAATTTTATATGTTTTACAGTCAAATTTCCTCCTTTTCAAACCATTATATGGTGTACAAAAGAGTTCAATTTTTATAAAATGCCTTAAAGGGGTTCATTAGTTTTTATATATTTTGACAGTAAATCTGCTAACACTTCACTGTTCTGCAGGTGAGCTGAAATGCGGAGGCGGCTCTGAAAGAGCTACTTCTGCTTTTATCAGAGGAAGCTTCAGAAAGTCTCACCAACTAAATAAAATAATACATATTCATTGCAATAAAATGCGAGTTTTATTGGTTTGTTCAGCTATGAGCATTTATATTCAATATTACTGAAAGTATAGTTGCATGCTTAGTTTAACTTGGCACTGAATTGCTTAAATTATTCATTAGAATTGCTAATTTTGTGTTTTAATGAAAAAAGAAAGAAGAGCATTCCCAATTATGCTGCAATCTAGGGACACTCCTGAGGTCAACTGAACTGATATGCCTCAGAGTGGCTAAACTCAGGAATGGTAGCGAAAAGACCCAACTCAACACCAACTTCTAACTTTGCATGTGTAATGGAAGTTGCATGGATAGAGCTAAGGCAAAATTTGCCATCTTCCTTGCGTTACAAGGGGCAGCATCTGATCTATAGTATTAAGTGACTACTTGTTGAATGATGACAGACTATTTAGCACGGCACAAAACAAAGATAAGGCTGCCCTTGAGAGCTTGCAAGTTAAACCAAAGGTAGCAAAATACAGGGTGATGTGCTATAGGTAGTTTGTTACTGCTGGACCAGGCCACCCTCTTACTGGACATTGCTCAAATGCCTCTAAAATGGTATCACTTGCCTACCACTTATAGGTCCTATTTGCTTAAAGAATAAAAATAAGGCTTTATATAGTGTGTGACTACATTAAGGGAAAAGTATTAATTGCTATACACTGTTCAACCTTTGTGAGTGGTAGGCAAAGAGGACAGTATTGCCAGAGGACAGCATTGCTTTCTGACAGATTTTTTTTTTTTAATTATAGAACTTAAACATGGACATGATTCTGATCCTAGTAACATTGGTAATATATTATACTGGACCTAGTTCGATACGATAGGCCTTCAATACAGTATCCCACCCCATACTGGTGAACAAGTTAAGAGGCTGTGACTTGGATGACTACACAGTCCGGTGGGTGGCGAATTGGCTGGAGGGTCGCACCCAGAGAGTCGTGGTGGATGGATCGGCTTCGACCTGGAAGGCTGCGGGCAGTGTGGTCCCGCAGGGCTCGGTCCTGGGACCGATACTCTTTAATGTCTTCATCAGCGACTTGGACAAGGGAGTGAAATGTACTCTGTCCAAGTTTGCAGATGACACAAAGCTATGGGGAGAAGTGGACACGCCGGAGGGCAGGGAACAGCTGCAAGCAGACCTGGACAGGTTAGACAAGTGGGCAGAAAACAACAGAATGCAGTTCAACAAGGAGAAGTGCAAAGTGCTGCACCTAGGGAGGAAAAATGTCCAGCACACCTACAGCCTAGGGAATGACCTGCTGGGTGGCACGGAAGTGGAAAGGGATCTTGGAGTCCTAGTGGACTCCAAGATGAACATGAGTCGGCAGTGTGACAAAGCCATCAGAAAAGCCAATGGCACTTTATCGTGCATCAGCAGATGCATGACGAATAGATCCAAGGAGGTGATACTTCCCCTCTATT
>NW_005842688.1:801031-818186 GCF_000455745.1 Alligator sinensis | reverse complement strand
TCTTTCCTGCCTATGCAGGGGGTCAGACTCGATGATCTATTGAGGTCCCTTCTGACCCTAACATCTATGAATCTATGAATCTAGTTAGATCAATCAAGCCAAAGATCGAGACATAAATTGAAATTTGGTTACACCACCAAAGCAGAAACTGATTACCCTGACATGACGAAGGACCTGCCTACAGCGTCTAGATGGGAATGCTAAACTTTTATGTGAAAGTGAGTTAAAAGCAGCTGATCCAGGACATTATTCCACGGAGGATTGTGGCATATGCTCATGGGCACACTCATTCTTCTTAATACAACCCGAATGATCCATTGCTTGTAGTAGTGTTCCTACAAAAGAAAACCCCAAAATAATGCAGTAATCCTGAGGTGGAAGCAGAGCTGCTTGAAACTATCAGGAAATTGTTCTTTAGCAGCTGCCAGTACTAAAATTATATGATGCAGGCAAAGACTGCTCTTGTTCTAACAAGTATGGTCATGTTCAAATCCAGCAAACAAGTTATCATCTCAAACCTTAGTCCTGCCTGACCCTAAAGTTAATGACAGAACTGCCCTCACTGCCACTGTTCTCTTTAAAAATAAATTGCCATTTTGTATCCAGTATTCTTTCTACACAGCTCTACTTAGGAGCCAACAACCTTTTTTGTGTGCATTATAGAAAAGCATTTTTAAAGTGAGAATTTATGACTGGTTTCAATGGAGTGAAAGGATAGCTGCCTAACATCATTGGCATCTCTAAACCACAGACCTTTGGCAAGACAGCACTTGAGCAGAGTTACTGTATTATTTAAGGCTTTAAATGCAAAACAGACTTTTGCACTTTCATGACCTTTAAAAAATAAGAAAGAAAGAAAAAGAAAGAAACACAGGCCACAGAAGTTTCCTTAGCTGATCAGCCTCCACACAACCACACACAGGGAGGGTAGGATACTACCCAACAAGCCATCCCTGAGCTCAAAGACAAAGAAGGAACCAAAAATCTCTACACCACTAACATCAATGCCTAAGGACTTAACAGGAAGCAAAAAGGGAAAAATGCATATGGTTAAAAAATCTTTTGTCCTTTGAGCTGGTTTCAGAATTAGCAGCACTGAGAGCATTTTTCCTGGCTGGCATGCTAAGACTCAAATTCTGCTAAACAAAAGCTCAGTAAATAATTTCTCACTCACGATGAGGATTGTCTTAATGATGGGAATACCAAATGTAAGCATGGCACAATCTGATCATAAGGTTTTAGGAATCATGTGGGAAATTAGTAAATTTTATTGATTCCTAAAAAATCTAGCTAGATTCTCAAATGCTCAGTTGCTTTTCCTTTTCACCCAGGCTAAGTACAGACATTCAAAAAGCCTGAGCCTAAACTGATTCAATCTTTGCAAGTTAATCTAACCTGTGTATATTGAACTGATTTGCAAGTGAACAGACATTCACTTTTGATTCCAGAAATGCGGCCAGATGCCGGAGAAGCACTAGAGCAAGCTCTCCTTTCCTTTCTGCAGCGGCTGCAAGGCTGGAGGGAAGCTGACCTGAGGTTGCAGGGTGGGGAGGGCTTGGCCTGGCAGGCCACTAAGTATGATTGGGGAGGGGTTGAAACCCCCACCCTGGCCTTCAGGGACCCCAGCCAAGGTGTGCCTGGAGGGGGAAGGGGGAAGCAACCCTTGCTAAGCTTGTCCCCACACAGAGACACATGCACAGTGGGGTGCATGGCCAGACACCAGCTTGGGCGGTGCATCAGGTGAAGTGTGGGGCAGAAAGGGAGATTAAACTCCCATCTCCCTTCTGTCCCACTGGCACAGGGACCCCAGCTAGGGGGTCTGCCCAGCTTTCTGAGCAGCTGGCTACTGGACTCTGGGCCCGCTAGCACCTCTGAGCTGGCCTGGGCAGCTGCAAGCATAATGCATCCATCCCATGCAGCCAGTCCAGCTGCCAAGGCACCTGCCTACAGCTGCTTCACCTCCACACTGCTGCCTGGCCAGCCACTACCCATGTACACCAGTCTGGGCTGTCACAGAGCCACAGCCAGCTAAGAAGGGCCCTGTCCCCATGGCTCAGGCCCTGCTATCCACCCACCTCACCAAGGGCTGAATGGGACCAGCTGGGCACTGTTGACGGAAGGCATGGAGGGGTTCAGCCATGAGAGTAGGGCCCTTCCCAGCCGGTTGCAGCTCCATGACAGCCCAGCCCAGCCTGGGCGTGGGGAGCCAGAAGCAATCTGGGTGCACAGCTCCCACAACCCCAGCATGAGCCATAGCCAGCTGGGAAGGGCCCTGCCCCCACAGCTCAGGCCAGGCCAGCCACTCCACACCTACCCTCAGAAGCCCCCATTTGCTGGCCTGGCTTAGCCCCACAGCCTCCACCCCGGCCCCGGGTGAGGCCAGCAGAAGACAGGGCCATGCCAGTCAGTGTCTGGCCACCCCCCTTCTCCTGCCACTGGAGTGGAGGGGGGGATCCTAACAGGGGCTACTCTGCCCTGGCCAGGCAGACCCCTGCTGCAGTCCCTCAGAGGGAGAGAGGAGGGTGTTGAGCCCCAGCTCAAGTCTGGGATCGTGCCCGGTATGCAAAGGCCAATAAAGATACCAGGGGTGAAAGTATAAAGAAGGTTTATTGCTAGCAATAAAAGGTGCAAGCGGAATAATTTCACTCTACAAGCACCCCGATTTCTAATTCTAAGCATCTTTTATACAGGAGTTTTTGGACCTTCATAAGCATCCTTGTTTGCTGATTGGTTATAAAGGAGTGACGCAAGGAGTTCTTTACTGAGCATGTCTCTATACCTGTGTTTTAGCTATGTATCTCATTTACATACATGTATGTTTCATTAGCATACTTTTTCCCCACCTAGGGGCGTGATTTTTAGTATTTTAATGAGCTCTTTGACCCAGTACTCTGATTCTGCTTTTGTTTTCAAGCCTCCTTTATCTAAGACTGTCTGCTCCTTATCATTGCAGATGGGCATTTGTCACATAACATTCACTTTTGCTTGGGCTTTGCATAGTAGTTTCTAGGTCACTCCTTACAAGGGGAGTAAACCCCCTCCCTGCCCCTTCACTTTAGGGGGCCATGCCAGTCAGCTTCTGACCACACCCCCGCCCCTGCTCCAGCTAGGGCGCAGAGGGGTGGGGCCAGCCCTATTCTCTGGAGCAGACAGCCCAGTCCAGCCCAGCCTAGGCCTGGAAAGTATGCTGGGATGCTGGGGGACTCTGATTTAACTTGAACCAGGAAGTGGTCTGGGACAGAAGTTCCATATACCAGTTTGACCCAAATCAGTTAAGTCTGATACTACATTCAACCAGATTGATCTTAAACCAGTCTCAGCCATTTTGAAACCGTTTTATGTGCACTGAACCTCTGTTCTGTTACAGGTTTAAACCAGTTTCTGATCACTTAAACCGGTTTATGTGCAACTTCTGTCCCTAGCCCCACAGTTCAGGGGTGTTTGGACCTAGCACTGTCAGTCAGTCCAACATGTAGAAAGGAGCAGCTATAAAAACAAGATCTAAATCTAGGTTCATATTTCAGTCTCCTGCTTTCCTCTTCCTCCAAATTAGTGTATTGCTGTTGCATAAGTAAATTCATGCATGCTTATACACACATAAATGGACACAGAGCTATAGGATTAAACCTCTTATCAGAAAAGCTCTACCAATCTGTTTGATTTATTTCTCTCAACAGTGCATATGCCAAACTAACTTCCAGAAGATCTTCAGTTATTATACAGTGGCCTTATAGAGACATATTACAGTTCTGGAAAGGTTGGTCTGGGATATAGGATATGACCTCTCATAAAAAACAACATATTCCCATGTGCAGCTGAATTGCACTAATCTATGCTTTGCTCATCCAACCTTTTTATAAAATCCATACACAAAAACTATAGTCTCTCCCAACTTCTGCAAGGTGACACAGCAGAGAGCTGTGGTGTAATTACATAACTAATACCCTCAAAAAACCTAGTATATAGTAAATTCAGTAGCACAGAGTAAGTATTATCATAAATAATTGAGTAGACAAACATTAAACCATAATTATTACAAATGAAAAAGGACTCTGCACAGCATTATCCTTATTTTTTTTCACTTCAGTTATGTATTAACCCACATCAATTAATTTACAATCAATTTCCCAGACATTTGAAAGATATGGAAAGATGAGTTTGTATATTTGTGATATGCTTAAAAAACTGTGTTGGGCATAATTTATGAGCAATATATTAAACAGTTTCTTAATATAAGATGGTGCTGGATTTATGTAAAAGGCTAGTACAAAACACTGAAGAGAAATTATTCGTGCATTAAATAGTATACACTTCACCTAAGAATTCAATATATTTTGCTTTTTTGGCATTCTTGAATCATTCACAGAGAATACCATTAGCTGCAAAAGTAGTCAGCATCCATCAGTATTTGGATAATTAATTTTTAGAGTGTGGTTTGTTTTCAAACATTTCACCCTCCAAGGTGTAGGTTTGCGCACACGTTACTGCTTTTTATCCCGCCTAAAATATAACCTATTGAGAGGTAATTAATTGTCAGTGTTCATCAATATTTTTATGAATATCTAGGATGACCATGCATCCCATTTTCCCTGGGACCATCCTGTTTTAAGCACCTATCCCAGGCATTCCAATTTGGTCAAATGAGTGCAAAAACAAGACTGCTTCACTCCCATCCCCACACTCACCCCTCATGCTCTCCAGTGCACTCTGCTGAGACCAAAGCTCAGAGTCACTGGAACATGCAAGAAAGGAAGGGCTCCCAGTTTGAAACTATGGACGTGGGGACATCCTATGAATAGCCAACAGCTAGCTGGTTATTCATAACTCACAGTTATGAACTGTAATTCTCTTCTCTTCTTATGTGAAGAAAAGATGACTGGGGGGGGGGATTTGAAAATAATCTTCAAATACCTGAAGGGCAGTTATAGAGAGGATGGAGACAGGCTTTTCTCTGGGGCCACAGGGGACAGGACTAGAAGCAATGGCCTCAGGCTGCAGTAGAGGAAATTTAGGTTGGAGATTTGGAGGAACTTTCTGACTATGAGGGTGGTCAAGCATTGAAACAGATTGCCTAGATAAATTGCAAAATCTCCATCTCTGGAAAATTTCAAGAGTAGGTTAGACAGACACTTGGCTGGGATGGTTTAATCAGGGATGACCCTACCTTGAACAGACAGAGTTGGACTAGATGACCTTGTGAGGTCCCTTCTGGGCCTTTCCTATGATCCTAAACGATCCATATGTATAGCAGCAAATTAGATACAACCTCCTTATTTCTAAATATATTCACAAATCTATTCTATTATGTGACCATTTTATAGAAATTATTCACATACTATACATATATTATACTGATCCAACATGGTGTTTGACACAATGTAACTGACTTATGAAATCAACTATTCATGCTGAAAGTTAGGCAGATACACAGATTTACAAACCACCCAGCTGAGAGGCACTGTTACTGAGCCATCCAAAAATAAGTAAAGTAAGTTTCAACTTCAACAGGATTATTTTGGAAAAGGCAAAGGCACCTGACCCTATTGGCTAGTTCAGCATCCCATGCATCCAATAATCCAAAGTACAGATTTTCGGACATGGTAAGTTTTTACTTCCACATTTATCTCACAGTGATCTAACAATAACATGTTTGAAAGGATTTGATGTAGCTACAAAACTGCAGCTTGTGAACCCTTTCATTTCCCAATACTGCTTCTTACCACTGTGATGACATTTGTGGATCACCACCTGTCACTTTTGTACAGTGATGTGATGTTAATAAAGTCTTTTGTGATATTTTATTGAGCTTTTTATTTTGGCTTCATGCTCTAAATCTTTAAATTGATCTTTTTTTAAGTTTAATGTTTCAAACCTGTTTTTGTTGTTCCAATAGGATTCTGACTATTTTTAATTGCCATCAGATGTTTTATTCCATCAATAGCAAGGGATAATTCTATTCAGAAAAAATGTACGTATCTCACAGCAGGTATAAATTGTATGACCCCAGCAAAGAATCACTGTAATTTTCTTCTTGAACACTGAAAAGGAATCATCATCATTCTCTCCCTCTCCCCACTCCTACCCCTTTTCCTCTCTTTCAATATAGGGTTTTGGTCTGGGACCTTTTCCAGACAACTATCAAGTTGCTTCCTACTATTGATTAAAGAAACAATAGTCTCACAGAGTATTGGTATTCAGTTGATTTGTCACTAACTGCATCAGATGGGTGGCACCAAAAAGCATCTCCTCCAAAAGCAGTGGCTCTAGAATTGTTTTACCTTGCTTGAAGGTAAAAAAAAAAAAGCAGTACAGACGGTTATAAAAACAAAAGGAGGGAAAGGAAAATTATGACTGCAGTCATATCAGCAATGGATCTACTACTTTTTTAAAAAGTACTGAAATATATAGATGAGAGAAGATGAAACCTAAATATACAATATAGATAGAAATATAGCTAAAGACATTCTAGACCAGAAGCGGTGTGCCAGGAAGTAGTGTACTAAAACAGTGCTTCTCAAAGTGGTGGTCCATGGACTGGTACCGGTCTGTGAGCCACCAGTCGTCGGTCCAGAGCAAGTTGCCAGGAAAGAAATATATTTTCAGAAGCATAACATTGATATGTCATAGTGCCACAGTTCATACGTCCCAACACTCCAGGTGACGTCACATCGTGCGAGGTGAGGAAAGAGAAAGAAACAGCCGGTTGTGCATTTATGTAGCGCTGTTACACACAGTTGCTGCCACCGGCTGAACCGGGCACTGGTCCCTGGCCCACTGAAAAAAGAAATTGCCAGTCCGCCACATCAGATAGTTTGAGAAGCACTGTACTAAAATACACATGGTCTACACCCAACACTGGAAGCAATACAGTAGCATTCACATGACACTGTGGGTGGGCTAATTCGCACTGACTCAGAAAAGCAAAAAAGATCCTAAGAAGAAGAGACTGAAAGCAATGATATGAAACTGATCAAGAATGGCATAAACACTCATAAATTAAGCATGCTGAAGAATCTCTGCACATCTGTACCTCTGCTCCTTGATCTAATTGTGAGATTTAGATACACGACTGAATACCATGTTAAGCAGAGCAAGTCTAATTTAGTAGATGTATCCAAGAAACCAAATGTTATTCAGTACCATTGCCAGTACACACAAAGAACATATATTTGGGAGTAAAACTGTGCTTTAACTTACTTAACATGGTCTCTTTAAATATTAAAAATACTTTGAAAGATATCTCAAAAGATATTAATTCTGGCAACAAAATCTACTTTTCTATATTAACTTGCTTTGGAATTACAAAGATGAATGGAGAATTCAAAACTGTTACACTTAATGTGAATGCCATCTCTATTTTTTAATCTGCACACTTCAAAAACTGAAATACGTAAAAACATCTATATTTTGTTAAATCAGCCTATGCTATAACAAAGGATATTAAAGAGATAATGGAGGAAAAGGATTTCCAAGATATTTATCTTACTATTACAGATTCAGACATTCATTAGCTCAGATAGAATATAAAAGGTCCCATCCGAGGCAACTGAATTTTTTAGTTAATTTTAAGAGACAAGGTGGATTAAAACTCAAATTAAGAAAGGAAATTTAATTTGTCTGTTAGTTTTCAACATAAATATCAAACACCCCAGCAGACAGTACTGTAAATAGATTACTAGTAAAATAAACTATACAAAGGGGCCAATATAAAGTGAAAAAAAGAGAAGTACTAATATAACACTTGCCATTGGCTTAATTATGTACCCAGTAACATTGAAAGACTAACAGGAAGCTAGATTACTTATCTCTCCGGCAGAAAACAATTGAAAGAGAGAGAACAAAAAAACCTCAAAATTTCATCCTAGCAAAAATTCAAAATGGCATCTTATTCAGATTGTATTAATCATAGTAAATGCTAACAATATGGAACAGATATCCTCTGCATTTAGCAAAAAACACAGCTTTTCACACACTGGTGTCCAGCAAAATCTGATAAAGATTTTATTCTGGAACACAGAGAGATGCCATTTGTTTGTTTGTAAAACAAGGAAGCTACAGTAAGGCACTACAGCCCCTTTTTTCTTGGTTGCTGTACAGACAGAATAAAGAGAAATATATAGCCCAGGCACGTTTAAGATGCAATTAAACCAGTTAATCACATCTGAAGTTGTTACCCCGCCACACGTTAATTCAATTAATGGCATGAACAAGGAATAAATGTTGTGTAGTAACTTTGTGGCTGATTCCTATCACAACATCAACTGAATGTGCAGCCAGGCTGGGGCTCCCAGGTGATCCCAGGTTTCTCCTGCACTGGCAATCAGATGTGATGGGATCTGATGCTCAGTCCCAAAGTCACCCCTCCCACACATGACATGCAGGAAGCATGATTGTAAGGATCCCTTGTTAGATCCCATCACACCTTCACTTGCATGTCTGCCAGGGGCTAAAGAGCTAGCACATTTAGCCACTAGATACCAAAAGTAGTGGAGAAATACATACAGATTTTGTCACAATTCTGAAAACCAAGAAATGCTCTTTTCTAAAAATTGCTATACTGGAATTGGTAGATAAATTGCATCTACTAGCATTAAGATAACAGAATGTGCAATACCAAGAATATGAAACTCAAGCATAGCTCCAAGGCATATGGAATAATTGAAAAAAAAGTCAAATACAAATTTAATGGAGAAAATTACTCTATACAGAAGACATGGTAAGTATACTAAAATTAGGTGTCATATCTTCCATTTTGATATAGTATGGCTTTCCACTATTCATGTCATTACTGAAAAAACATTCTATAGGTAATGTCTGTAACTAGCATACATTGATATCATTTACTACTGTTGGGTCACTCCTGTACCAAAAAGAGAGGAAAAAGAGAGGTTTAAAATCAAAATGAAATAGATCCCTCTATTTGCATTTATGTGTGTCCAATTTGTCTCTTTTGCACTAATTTAAACTAGTAGTTCTCACCCAGGGTAAATAAGTCCCTTTCAAGAGAGCTGTAGTGCTGGTACTGCCAGAACTTCACAACCAGGTGGAACTGTTTAGTGAGCCAAATTGGGAAGTGGTTGTGGGAGGAACACATGCTGTCACTGAAACCCTTCCCAGTTCAACATCACACAGCATCTCCCAGAAAAGGGCACACAAGGCAGGTAGACCTGCCACAAGGAGGAGCATGTGGGATCAGACTAGGAAGGACTTAACAACAGCAGAGTTCCTGCCACAGCCACTTCCTAGTCTGGCTCTACAGGCGCAGTTCCACCTCAGTGCAGTGCAGTGATTGAGAACCACTACTCTAAGGACAGGAGAATACACTGGCATGCTGACAGAGCAAAGGTATTTGTAAGCTTATGTTTTTAAAAAAAAAGAAAAAGAAAAAAAAAGTATTTATTATGGCAAATCTTGTTGCCAGGCACATTATGCCTTCATTTTTTGAAGCATTCACACCTCTTACTTTCTGTAAAACCAAGAGTTAAAAAAGTGTTATATGTGCTGTTACTGAAAATAAGCAGTGGTAACAGGAGGCGGCAAGTGGGTGGGGGCAGGGGCAGCAGGAGGGGAGTGGTCAGGCCACTTAATATGCCTGCCACCTGGTCACCAGCCACTGTATGTCCTGCTGCACCGGTGGAGAAAATTAATTTAAGATGATCTCCCAATAATTAGATTCTATACATGGAAAAGTATAACAAATTTATACATTGTATAGAATCTAATTATTACGGGGTAATCTTAAATTTGAAGTCATCTTGGATTCAGGTAAATGCATCAATTGAAAATTACTGTGTAACAGACAGAAAAATCAAGTAGAGGTGTTTTGGGGTGTGGTTTTTGCTTTTTTAAGATGAATGTAGACAGGACCCAACAACAGTGCTGCTGCTGTCTTGTGCTCCCATGGGAAGAGAACAATGTTAAAAGACGAATAAACTCCTTCTTGAATAAGGAGCTACGCGGTAAGCTAGGGCAGTTTAACAGTAGTTATCAGCCAGGGTGCTGCCAAATTCAAAAGAATTATGGAGGCCCTGGCTCTAAAAAGGCTGCGAACCACTGACTTAAATATATGATTCGCTGAATCGTAACTGATTTACATTTTGTTTGCCCTTGAAAGTTAAAGTTATTGAATAAAAATTTTAAATGACCAGAAAGAGAGCCAAAAGAGCTGGAAATTGCTTGTAATTTCTAAAAAATGGTGTTTTCCTGCTTTTACTATTTAGGGGGAAAAAAGAATGAATTGCTGTTGGTCTTAAAGGAAACTGTTTAGACTCATATGGAGGCACAAAAAGTAATTATGTAATGGAAGTTTCCCACTGTTCGGTGGTTGCTGTTCTGAGTCTGTTAAAATTATTTCCCTGATTTCCATTTCACATGAGGTTTGCTTACATTTCCAGTATGTATGTTAACTTTTGGAGTCACTGTTTGGCTATAGCTCAGATCTTTGCATATAAAGTTAAGCACGTATAGATCAATGTTGAGTTCTGTAATGTAGCACAGATTCCCTACCATTTATTCTGCTTTATAGAATATACTTCATGTTTCTTTCTTTGTAGCTTTAAATACATATCCAAGTTGATCTATCAGATCAAGCCAGCAAAACCATTAGCTCCTTATTTAGTTGGTTTTTAAGAGGCAGGTGTCACTCAGTATGCTTTTTGCCTCTCTCTTGCAATTATTATCAGTACTCTCAACTCTTCATAAGAGCAATTAAATAAAATCCCTCATTTCAAGAAGCTCAAGCAAGCCTCAGTATCAAATTTTGAAATTTTGTGTAGCCTGATTTTTAGCTACACACACACTGGATTGTCAGGGGAAGAACCTAACAAAGACAACCGAAGACAACCAACAACATTTTTACATGTGACCTAGATCATAGTCCTGCCCTTGATGATCTTTCAGATTGGGGCACAGAGCTAGCTGGAGAAGGAGGGCTAAATGGTAGGGAAATTGCATCTTTTACATGGCCATTTCTTATGTTCCTCATTTTGTCAGCCATTTGGAGAAGTATATAAGAACTCACATCCAGGTTAATCATGGGAACATTTTTAGCCATTCGGTGTCAGGATAAAAGGCTGGCTTGCTTATACTGGCCTGTACTCCTACAAGTCAGGTGACAGGCATAGGGTAAATTCCATGAACACTGGAATGGCATCTAGCACCTAACCTATGCTAGGCTATAGAACTAAAAGCTCTAGACATGTTGAAAATGGCTATATATCTTACAAAACCTAACAACATTATAACTAGGTCTGGGGATAGATTTCTTGTCACCAGCCTCCTGGTTCAGATATGCTCAGCCTGGCAAACCTGATAATATGCCAAGTGACTTTTGCTCAATTTCTTTCCTTTTCTATAGGATTCTGATCACAAAACAGAAATAAAACACAGAAAAGATTCATGCCATCTCCTGGCTGAAGCATTTGTACCAGAGCCCTTGCAACTGACTATCAGACTACAGAATTATCATCTTTGCCATACTCCTGTATCTGCCATGCTTCAGGGCATTTGCAAATCAACCTCCTCATCAAAGCCATGCTGTGTCCCTGTAAAGTTCTCACAGTATTTATAACTTAGCCATACATAAAACATACGCATTAGAATACAGGAGTCAGCGAATTGACAGAGAAGTTAAAGAAGCAGTATAGCTGCTACTTCTGAAGCCCTTCGTCTTATCCTTCCTAGAGTCTTATTTTCATTTGTAAGTTTAGTCATTCACTTTATCAGCCTAAAAAGTAACTACAGTGTTACCTGATATCTCTCTATGGAAGCTCCAGCACTTTCAGACATTCCTTCCCATTCTAAGACTCATTCTAAGACTCCTTTTAACTTTTTTAACAGTATTTTTATTTTTATTTGAGTTTGCACTGACCAACAGCACAGAAAGCAAAGGTTAATTGTATATATGTTGCTTTCTCTTTGTTCTAGCTAAATCAGTATGTGTAGGCAAAGCAACCAGATAAGAAACAAACACAGTGGTAATTAACACATTTCTTGAGCTCACATAATTCACATAATTAAAAAAAAAAATGGTAATTAACACATTTCTTGAGCTAAAGTTCCTGGTTTGATAGTGGTTTAATTGTGCCTAAAACATGCTGTAATTCTTCCATCTTTACACAAAAAAAGAGGACAGTATTCCATCTACAGACCTTAGTTTTGGGTACTATATATCGTGTTCATATTCTTTTTGAAATATCATGTTGAGCCTAGTAGATATTTTATAGATATTTTTATTGTAAAAAGAGCAATATCTTCCTACGTGTCCTAGTAAACATGACACATTTCAGTAAATAAAATAGTTATTTAAAAGATTATTTCCATATCTACATTGTTTTCTTTATAATACCAGTTCTCAAAATACAGAATTCCTTGCTTTGCATCACTAATGAATATTGACCCTAGTGATAGTGCAGAGTAAATTCAATTCAAGCATTTTATGCCTATCTTTAACATTAATTTGATGACGAACAGAACCAAGGAGGTGATAATTCCCCTCTATCGGGCGCTGGTCAGACCGCAGTTGGAATACTGCGTGCAGTTTTGGGCTCCGCACTTCAAGAGGGATGTGGATAACCTGGAGAGGGTCCAGAGAAGGGCCATACGTATGGTTAAGGGCTTGCAGGCCAAGCCCTATGAGGAGAGACTGAGGCACCTGGACCTCTTCAGCCTCCGCAAGAGAAGGTTGAGAGGCGACCTTGTCGCTACCTATAAGTTCATCACGGGGACACAGAAGGGAATTGGTGAGGCTTTACTCACCAAGGCACCCCTGGGGGTTACAAGAAATAATGGCCATAAGCTAGCAGAGAGCAGATTTAGACTGGACATTAGGAAGAACTTCTTCACAGTTAGAGTAGCCAAGGCCTGGAATGGGCTCCTAAGGGAGGTGGTGCTCTCCCCTACCCTGGGGGTCTTCAAGAGGAGGTTAGATAGGCATCTAGCTGGGGTCATCTAGACCCAGCACTCTCTCCTGCCTATGCAGGGGGTCGGACTCGATGATCTATTGAGGTCCCTTCTATGAATATAACATCTATGAAGCTATGAATTTTCCGAACACAATTTATTTTTCATTTAAATGCACCTAGGCAATTCTGCTTCTCGTGTAGGTAAAGTCTTTTTTGTGTCTCATTGCTGAGTTGAAACTTACTTTCAAATTTGTGCCAGAAATGTGCTATGGGTTTTCCATTCAGAAACATGAGCCCAAATATCTTCCCTCCTGATTTTGGATCCTGTCACAGGTTCACCTGCAACAATTTTAAATCATTGGAATATAGTGACTTATTTTTAGTACGTTAGGAGATAACCCTCACCTGAAAGGGAACAATTTTTCAATGCCACAAGGGCATTTAACACATGCTAAATCACAGGAAAGTACATCTGTTCACATTTTAACAGTACTTCGAGAGTGTCAAATTGAACATATGACACCACCCTTCTCAATTAATGCAATTTATATGGAAACAATTGTAAATAGGTGACTTAAGCTACCAACTTCTGGGGGCTGGCTTTGCTTTATAAAGAGCTCCTCATCCAGTCCTTCAAATAAGGAAACACAGTCTTTCCACATGAAACCAACCATAAACCACCACACAAAACCCTTCAGCCCTGTTCTAGAAAGCATTAGGGACCCTGGACTCTGGCCCCAGCACAGTAGCATATGGCTCTTCCACCTAGCAAGTTTGTTTGGGTCACAGTTTGCCTTCTGCCCACCAATTACTCCTTCACCCAATTTCTCTCTCTCATTGCTATTTCCTTTGGGATTTTAAGCTTTTAGTGGGACAGACCCTCATTATCTAAATGCCCACAGCTGGGCTTCTTCAGTACAGCTGCCTGCTCCCTCTTAAAGGGACAGAACACCTAGTTTCAATAGTGCAGTTTCCATGGACTGGGATTAAGTTAGTTTCTATGAAAACATAGTGTTCTTTCTGTGGTTTGGGATTACATTTCCATCCCATTTAGATTTATACCTGTAGACTGGCATAAAGTCATCAAAAGGTCTGAAAAACTTGGAGGACTTCTGTGGAGCCTAGATAAAGTGCTGGGTTTGTAGCAGACCCTAAGAACAGGTCACCTTCTCCTAGTTTCAGATTTCACAACAAATATTTCTTAACTCCAAACAGTAGTACTGGCTCTTTGAACCATTTTGTTCAAGTAGAAGTGACTAAATATTTTCTCTTTGTTCTTTCATAGATTCATAGATGTTTGGGTCGGAAGGGACCTAAGCAGATCAGAGTCTGACCCCCTGCCCTGGGCAGGAAAGAGCCCTGGGGTCAGACAACACTAGCCAGGTGCATGTCTAGCCTCCGCTTAAAGACCCCCAAGGTAGAGAAGAGTACCACCTCCCTTGGAAGCCCATTCCAGATTTTGACAACCCTTACTGTAAAGAAGTTTTTCCTGATGTCCAACCTAAATCTACTCTCCGTCAGTTTGTGGCCATTGTTTCTAGTTACTCCAAGGGATGCACTGGTAAACAGAGCATCTCCTATTCCTTACTGTCTTTTCCCCTCCCCACCCCCCCAGGCCCCTCCCCTGATGAATTTGTAGGTGGCCACAAGATCCTCTCAGCCTTCTCTTGCTGAGACTGCAGAGATCCAGGGCCCTTAATCTCTCCCCATAGGGTTTTGCCTGCAGGCCCCTTTGTAGCCTAGATAAAATGTAATAAAAATATTTTTTTCTACAAGCCATCTTGTGAATTACATTCACAATACCTGCTGTCAAGATCTTCACTTTTCAGTTAGAAATTTTTTCATAAATTCACTTCATGAGCACCTGCCTGTGTCCATAGCACAGCCCTGGAGCTAGGAGGGTCTGGCCACTCATCCCAGCCCAAATAAATGTCTAAATACCCAGCCCTTTGAATAGAAAATGTCTAGCCAATAGTCATAGAGAATAAGTCAAGTATCATTTTTAATATTATAGTAGTAGCTCCCTTCACATTTTTGAGATAAAGTTCTCTTTCTGGATACCTTTTCTTTTTTGGGGGGTAATACAACATTTTAAAAGGTAAACAAGTATATTGCTCAGAACATTACTTCCTGTATTCATACAAGGTCTTGCTGTAAGCTTCCTGTGTGAGGTGTCCTTTCACTTAGGATGATGCCTTTGAGTTTTGTGGCAACCATCTAAAACCATGTCTGGAGCTGGTAGTCAGATAAATATGGAAAACTGGGCATTTATGTAAGCATTTACATTTTTCACTGGCTTTTTCAAGCCTCAAGAAATACTGTATTTACTCAAATCCAAGACAATTTTTTCCTCCCATCACAATAGGGAAATAAAAACTTCATCCTAGATTCAGGTACTGGCCTGGGGCAGGCAATTGTTTGAGGATGAAGCCAAAGCTTAGCAGCTACCTCCTATGCATGGCTTGTGCAGGACAGAAGGCAACTCACAGCAGGGAAAGTACAGAGGAGTATACATAGTTGAGGGGGAAAACATGGGGGAGTCTATGCAGCCTGCCCTCACTTCCCCCCAATTACCTATCCCTGCCCAGCCACTTCCCCTCCCACCGCTTACCTGACTTTGAACCCAACCTGGCCCAGCCTAGAGCTGCAGCCACCCCTATCTGGCCATGCTGGGTCACGGCTAGGGCTACCACTGCTGCTGACTGCCCTGGAGCCAGAGCATCCCAGAAGTAAGAAACAGGGGTTTGCAGGCAGCAAACAGGGAGTTGGGAAACCATGCAGTGGGAGGCAGGCATGGAGATGGGAGACAGACAGCAGGGGAACAGACACAAGCATGGGGAGGCAGGGGGTAAGAGGACATGCAGTGGGGGAACAGGTGACAGGATCCAAGTGGCTGGGTGTACAGGCACCAAGGGGAAGGAAGTAGGAGGCAGGCACGCAGGGGGTGAAAGAAGAGGTGGGGAGGGGCAAGGGGCAAAGCTCTATAATGAATTTATAACATTTTCCGTGTATAGAATCTAATTTTAAGGGGTCATCTTAAATTCAAGTCATCTTGGATCTAGGTAAAATGGTAACTAATGGAGCTGAAATAAAATAGATTTGCCATTCTCAGAATCTGCAATCCAGGGACTAAAATATGGCTATTAATTAGTAAAATTAAGATAAAACACAATAATATGCATGCACTGAATAAAAACACAGTGCTGTGCCACAATATCTCTAATGGAGATACTCTTACACAAACCTGATTCATAGAAAATCAGGGTTGGAAGGAACCTCAGGAAGTCATCTAGTCCAACCCCTATTCAAAGCAGGACCATCCCCAACTATATCATCACAGTCAAAGCTTTGTCTAGCCAGGTCTTAAAAACCTCCTAAGATGAAAATTCTACCACCTCTTTGGGTAACCTGTTTCCGTGCTTTACTACCCTCCTCATGAGAAATATTTTCCTAATACCCAACTCAGCAGCATGCCAATACCGATGGCCGATTATTAACCAACCATATCGGATGATACCAATGCGATAGTTGATTTACAGGAATGCAGCTTGCCAGCTTGGAGAGCAGCATCCAGCTGGTAAGTCTGTGGAAGGGAGGGACATTGGGGAGGGAAGGGGTGTGGAGGGGGCAGATCAAGGCCCCCATGGTGAAGCAGGAAGTGGGGCGGGGCAGTGGCAGGGGCAGGCTGCTCAGCTAGGGCAGTGAGTGCAACCCTACTGGGAGCAGGATGGAGCCATGGCTGGCTTATCCAGGGGGAGCAGAGTAGGGGTGGCTCCCCACCACTGCATACAGCCCCGGGGGAAGCATGGGGGGCATGTGCCCCCACCACCAGATTTATACACAGGGCAGGGGCAGGCTTCCTGCTGTGGGCTCAGGGCCAGGGGCTGTACCAGCCTCTTCTTGGAGAGGGGGCTGGGCCAGGGATGCTCTCAGGGCAGGCGGGGGCAGGGTGGGTGATGGCAGTCCTGGGAGGGGTGGCTATGGTGTTTTTTGGGGTGGCTATAGCCCACCCTGTGGTCACCCCTCCCATCACTGCTACTACCACCCACTCCACCCCAACCCTGAGTGCAGCCCCCAACCGGAAAGAGGCCAGTGCTACCCCTAGCCCTGAGCCTGTAGCAGGCAACCTGCCCTTTCTCCCAGCACAAATCCAGGGGGACACATACCACTCATGCCTCCCCCAGGGGTGCAAGCAATGGCCGCCCCCACTCCCTACCTCCCTGTGCCCCCCGCAACTACCTCCTGCTCCTGGC
>NW_005842688.1:798173-800969 GCF_000455745.1 Alligator sinensis | reverse complement strand
TTCCCCTCCCCACTCTTCTTCCCTCCCCCATGGCCCTTCCCCCCCACACACTTACCAGCCTGAGGCTGCACTCCAAGCTGCCCAGCTGCATATCTGGCCATGTGCATGCTGCAGTTGCACACATGCACATGGCATTTATCAATGACATCATTGGCTACACTGGCCAAAAAAAGCTGATTGCCAATAATGTTAATTTTCCTTTTACCGGTGCTGATCTGATGTACGACCGATATATTGGTGCACCTCTGATCTAACTTAAACTTCTCTTGCTGCAACTTGAGACCATTGCTCCTTGTTTTGCCATCTGCCACCACTGACAACAGTCTAGTTCCATCCTCTTTGGAACCTCCATTTACATCAGTAAAGGCTGATATCAAATTCCCCCCCCCCCCCAGGTTTCTCTTCTGCCGACTAACTAGTTCCTTCAGCCTCTCTTCATAAGTCGTGTGCCCCAGCCCCCTAACCATTTTCATTGCCCTCCACTGGACTCAATTTGTCTATATCCTTTCTGTAGTGGGGGGCCCAAAACTGGACACAGTATTCCAGATGTGGCTTCAGTGCTGAATAGAGGGAAAGAATCACTTCTGTTGATCTGCTGGCAATGTTCCTACTAATACAGCCCAATATGCCATTACCCTTCTTCACAACAAGGGCACACTGTTGGCTCATATCCAGCTTATCATCCACTGCAACCCCCAGGTCCTTTTCTGCACACCTGTTGCTTAGCCAGTCAGTCCCCAGCCTGTACTGATGCATAGGACTGTTAAGTCCTAAGTGCAGAACCCTGATATTGTCTTTATTGAACCTCATGGCTACATCTACATGAGCAGGAGCATGTGTTTGCAGCAGCACAAATTTATCCTGCTGTTCCGTGTGCTGCAGGGAGGCTGGCTAGGGCACAGGGTGCCTCAGTGTGGGACTAGCTGGCAGGCAGCCCTCACACTGAGGCATCCTGTGCCCCAGCCAGCCAGAGAGTAACACATGGCTACATTCTCCTCCATCTCCACATGCTGCAGAGCCCCCCTGCTGAGGCACCCCGTGCCCCAGCCAGCCATTCCCCAGATGGCTGGGGTGCAGTGTGCCTCAAGATGGGGGAGTAGCAGGACTGGTTGCTCCTCCACCTTGAAGCACAGTGCACCCCAGCCAGCTACAAGTAGCATTATGCGCCTCAGCACGGGGTCTCCACAGCGCATGGAGACAGGGAAGCAGGCAGGCTAAGGCATGCATTGCATGTGTAACCTGAGTGGTACTCCAAGATGTACCCTTCTCCAATTGAAGGGATCAGAGCAGGTGCCCAAGCACTGTGGGAGGTGTAGGGACCCTCCTTCCCTATCAAGCAGAGCCAGATCCCCAGTGGCGACTTAACCATACACCTTTTAATGAGAGAAACAGTGGTAGGAACATAACATATATAAACCAGGGTGTATAGGGGACACTACAATACTCTGATGGGACGGGATTCAATGAAGGTTAGGCATTCATATTCATAGACATATTCATCTAGTTACCAAAAGACAGGTTTAGCAAAATATAAAACACAAACAACACAATAAACAATACTGATTGACAAAATATAAAATGCACAAAATACAAAACACCAAACAACAAGAGATATAGGGCATAGGTACCTGGAAGGGGGAAAACACAATGACCACTCAGACAAGAAGTTCTCTCTTGTTACTTCACTCACCCCTGCTTGACCCAGCCAGAACTTGAACTCCAATCTCCCACATGGTAGACAGAAACTCTACCACACAGCCACTGCTGCTGGGCCTGTTCCAGGCTGCTAGGGCTTTTCACCATGTGGAAGCCCTTGCCTTATGTCGAGCTGCTCTGCCTCTTGCTGGAGAAACTGGAAGCAGAGCTGGGAGCCTCTCGGGTCACTGCACAGCTTTCTGCTGGACCCAGGCAGGAAACCACTCCTACTGGCTGCAGCCTTTTGCTGGGGATCCTGGAGTCCAGCAGGGAGCCTCTCCTGCCAGCCACACTGCTGAGAGTTCAACTGGCGGGTCCCGCTCCTTTAGGCTCTTCTGGGGCAACTGCTCCCGCCCCACTGGCCCAGCTCTTGCCAGCTCTTTGAAACTCCTTCCTCATCATCCCTTGCAAGTCTCCTCTGAGTCAGCTGCGCTGCCCCTTTTATCCCCCTCCAGGTGACCCAAGGGGCCAGAGGACATGCAGGGTGAGTCTCTGGGGCCTGATTGGTGAGGAAAGGGAATCCCAAGCCCTCCAATCATTTTTTACCCTTTCAAAACCCTTGGGCCAAATCACTACCAGTTAGCCCATCACATATGTTAAACTGCATGGTACAGCTGTGCAAAATTTCACCAGCCATTTCATTTCAACACTGTTTTGATTAATTTTGAGATTGAAACAGCAAAATCAAAATGAAACAAAGGGCTTCGAAACAGCCTCAAAACAAAATGAGGCTAATCGAAACATTTTGAAAGTCGAAATGTTTTGACCATAGCACTGGGGATGGGAAGTCTAACCATTCCTGCCTGATCCAGCACCAGGGATGGGGAGTCAGCCCACCTGGGCTGACTCCCTGTCCCTGGCAGATCTAGCAAAATGTCAAAGCAGAGTTGAAACAGCCTGACTGTTTGGACGAAGCAAAACAGAAGAGCTGTTTTGAATCAAAATGAAATTCGATATGAAATGCTGTTCTGTCAAAACCTTGAAACTTCAGGCAAAATGGAACAGTGCCGTTTCACACAGCCCTGCTGTACATTGTGTGTGGGCCGGGAGTGGTCCGAGGCCCTCGGGGGGGTTTCGGGGGGGGTTTCGCGCGGCGGGCTG
>NW_005842688.1:786947-797994 GCF_000455745.1 Alligator sinensis | reverse complement strand
ACACGAAGTTTGCTAGGCTCCGTGGAACTTGCGCGCAGGGAAGGGTACGTCGAGGGATCAGGCGGCAACGGGGAGAGGCGAGAGGCTGATCAGACCCCTATAGCCTTCTTGATATACACGCTGGGTCCAATAGGCTCCACAGCGCTTAGAGATCTTCACGACACGTGAAGTTCTCCTCCTCCTGATAGTTGTGGAGTTCTCCAACTTGGGCGGAAACCGTTCAAGCCTCTTATACGGCTAGCAAGCCAATCGCTAGCTGCCACATAGGAATAATTTAGAACTGGCCAATAGTGGGGCACAAATTTGAATACAAATGGCGGGAACTCCTTGCAGCGTGCATTTCTCTTTTTGCAACTAAGAAATGCACCCTGCAAAGAAAGCTACGAGTGGTGGGAAACAATTTAGCAGTGCCAAAGTGCACACAAACAAAAATCACACCCTTGGGTTGGAAAATCCTGGTAGCAAATTTTTCCCCAGTGCTGAAAATTAGCAACACCACACACAGTTTAACAGGCAACCCATGCGGTTTGTGATGCCACAAAGAGGTTTGCAGTACCACACACCACACATGCCTGCACATCTGGATCCAGCGTGAGGGTGCACTGAGCCCCAGGATGGGCCCCAGGATGAACCCCTGGGGCACTTCAGTTGATACCAGCGGTCAAATAGACATCAAGTCATTGGTTACTACCATTTGAGCCTGATGATCCAGCCAGTTTCTATATACCTTACAGTCCATTCATCCAGCCCATACCTCCTTCCTTAGCTTGCTTGTGAGAATGTTGTGGGAGACTGTATCAAAAGTATTGCTGAAGTCAAGGTATATCACACATCCACATCTCTTCCTGCATCCACAGTATGATAAACTCTCACTGATTCCTACTGTAAATATAAGTTCCTACTGTATATATAGTAATACTGTATATAGTGTAATATATAGTTCCTACTGTAAATAATATGGTTATATGTTGTCAAATATATCCATTAAGTAATTTGTTCTCAAGGATCCCAATAGTATGACATATTCATATTTTCTGTAAATCTATGTGGACACCTGATTTTTTTATTCTTTTTTTTATTAATGGAAAGCCCAAAAAATATTGTTAAATTGTTCTGGGTCAACCTAAAACTGACTTTTTGCAATTCTTGGCAAAATGAAAGAAATAATTTTGTACCTAGCATGACATTTTGTTCAACTTAATATTTTTTAAATAAGGCTTATCCAGGAGGTGCAGCAGGCCCATTCAGAATATTATATAGCTTAGGGGCCAGTCCCCTCTCCTGAGATGCAAGACATTCTAGTTAAGCCCACAACCTGAAAAAAATTACTGCTCCATTTTATCAATGCCAACTTAATTATTTTGAAATTTTCTGATTTTCTTCATTTGCAGAATTCAACCCAAATTCACAAGTAGCTTCAGCTACCTGAAAAATGCATATTTTGGACAAATAAACTGTTTGTCCAAAAAGATTCCCCTAGCTGCACTTATTAGGCCCTAGTTCTGTTCTCCTAGAAATAAGTACCATACCACCACAAAGTATCAGATCTCATGTTATTAACTCAGCAGTTTAATGACTGACAGAGAATTACTCCTAATACCTAGGGGTGCCTTCTTGGAACAATGAATATAATGGACCAGGCTAATGGTATTTATAGCCAGAAAAAGGAGGGGGGTACATAAGTTTTAGGGTGTGTTTTTACATGTATTAATGCTTTTCCAAAAATAAAATGAGTTCTGATTTCCTTGTGGCATTTTCTACTCTCCATCTAACTAAAAGACCGTGAAATTCTGATTTCTCATTATTTCAACCCCATCAATGACTGCCTGAGGCATTAAAATAGCAGTGAAAACAAAGTACAAACACATATAAATACAAATACTTGAAACAAAAATACTAAACACTGCTGTGCATACTCCATTGCTAATTAATTGTATGTTTGTGAAAAACTGTAGGGAGATAATCGCATTTCCAGAGTGTTTTGATTTTTAACAAAAGTACAGTTATACTAACCAGTATAAAAGTATATCCTCATGCCATGTAGTATGCTGCATCTTAGGGTATGAACAGTCATTCGTTTAATTTCTGAGACATTTCCACCACTAGAAATCTTTCCAAGAGTGGAAGCAATAAAGGCATTCAGCCTGAAGCTGCTTCCTCTTCCCTGCTCCCTGTGTCTTTCCCAGCCCAGGGAGCAGTAGCTACTTCATTTCTCCCATTCTGAGGTTGGAAGATGGGGAGTGGGGTAGTGCAGCAAGACTCCCCAGATCCTGGACACCTTGGTCTGGGGAATGAGTGGGGAGTTTTTCCTCACAACTCCACTCCCTTCCTATAGACCAGACTGGAATAGGGATAGATTAATGGGACCATGCCCCCTGCCCGTTTTCCAGAACAGGATGTCCCAGGAGCAAGAAGCAAGCAGCCATCCCTCCCTTCCCAGGAATGCACACAAATGGCTCAAAGTGCCAGAAGTGGGGGAGCCCCTACTTTCACCCCATGTGCCACTTGTAGAGCTACACACCCACTGTTGCACACCAGACCAGGAGGGAGGTAGAGCACCAGGGCAATACTGTCCACCTCTTTCCCAGACCATGGACACCTCAGTATGAGAGGCAGATGGAGAGCAGCAGAGTAATACTCCCCACATCTTCTCCAGAGCAGTCCCCAGTCTCAGGAAGGCTTGAGGGGCAATGGCAGCTTAACTCCACTGTGATCCACTCCACTAACTCCATTGGAATCCCCCAGTCTGGGAAGAGTGGTGCTCAACCTTTTTGGCCAGCAGGCTGGCAGGACAGTGTCTGATCCTTCTATGGGCTAGATCAGGTGGAGCCGCATCTGGCTGCACAGAGGGCAAAGGGGATAGCCTGGCCCTGATCCAGCTGCACAGTGGAAAAGGGTTTTGGCCAGCCTCAACCTGGCCCCACAGGTGGAAGGGGCATGGCCCAGCCCCAATCCAGCCCATTGGGAAGAAAGAATGTGGTCTAGCCCCATGGGAGAAAGGGGGTATGGTCTAACCCTGCAGGTAAGGGGGAAGGGACATGGTCTGGCCCTGTAGGAGGAAGGGAGCAGCCAGGCGGAGGGAAGGGGATGTGGCCCAGGTCTGTGGGGAGAAGGGAGCAAAGCCCAGTCTCAACCCAACTGCCCAGAGAGAAGGGGGCATAGCCTGGCTCCGATCCAGCTGTGCAAGGGAAGGTCCTAACCCAGCTTCACCCCACCCCACTCCACAGGGCCTGGAATTTTGGCAGCAGGGAGAGGTGGTGATACTGGCACTGTGCCCCAGCTCCCAAATTTCCCAATGCACGGGGAGCCCTGCGGGCCAGATTCCAAAGCTCCACATGCTGCATTTGGCTCACAGTCTGGAGATTGACCACCCCTGGCCTAGAACAATGTGGGGCAATCTTTTTGGCAAATTTGACACAAATTAGCCCTGCACTCTCCTCAAGTGCTACTCTAAGGCCTTTCCCCTACCCAAACGGCTATTCTATTTTCTTCTCCCAGCCCTGTGGCTCCCCACCTGATCTTCTGCTCTGCTTTCTGCTTCCTTCCCAAGCTGCTGCTTTTTTCCTGCTTCCTGCCCTATCATCCCTGCAGGACCTCCTGCTCTTCTTTCTGCTTCTTGCCCTATGTACCCCTGTGCTGCCTACCCCCGCCCCAATCTACCACGTGCCACAAGCAGAAGCTGTCCATGCTACATGTTAGATACCCATGGCCTAGTAAATCTGGACCCAGATCCTCAACTGATATAAATCAACATAGCTATATATTCACATACTATATGTACTTTTTTTTTTAAAGAAAATAGAAATTTAACATCTCAATCGAAGATGCCTCTGACAGTCACTGTGGAAAGCAATGCCTTTGAATCACTGTAAATAAAGCAATACAACGTACCAAGTGTACTGTTTGTTATTGAGCTACCTTTGATATGAAACTGTTGTATTCAGACTCCTAGCTCCAATGGTAATCATCATAATCTATGCACATTATGTGTTATTTATATAATATATAATGTTTGTCACTCGAGAGCAGTTTTTCAAGGAGAAAAACCTGAAAGTGTAAAAATCAAGTGGATTTCCTGTTCTGTGCACTATTTCCAATCTAGCTGAAAGAAAATGTTTTGCCTCCCAAGGAATGACTTCTGTTGGCTGATTTCTGTATAAACAATATAGGAAAAAGACTCTTCACATTTGCAACTGAATGACTGAGCTTCTGACATCTTTTCAGGGATTGCCGTCTGATTCACATCTTTTCTTTGTCTTGTCATCCAATTCATGGTGCAGAGTTTTGCCACAGAATACATAAAACCTCAATTTATCAAGGCGATTTCTTAGCTCTTGTTACTGTGTGCAAATTAGCACCCATTTTATAACCTCACTACTAATTGTTATTTGCAAAAGGATTACTGTTGTATGCCATCAGTTACTTTTAGTTACTATATGAATATTCATGAGGTTCTCATACATACTGCCCTCAGTATTTACAGCTTAATTTCTTTATTTTGTGGCTTTGTTTTCTTGCTTTATTCTTCAGTACCAGTCATTGCTATGAAAGCCATTATCAAGATCGTGTAAACCCTCTTTCTGCGCTGGCAAGTCTGTTTTACACGCTTTTTTGTCCATCCCCCTTTGTATAGCTCTAGAAATGTTAAAATAAATTATAGTCTCTATAGCCCCATAAGTTTTATCCTAATGAAGGTAGTACTTGTACTTATGGTGATCTCATAATGTATGTAAAGTCCTTTTGAAGTAGCTTTACAATGATGACAGAGCAAAAGTTTCAGTGAAGTCTGACTGATTATTGGCATTATTATTAGGATCAAAACATATTTGACAGGGGTGAGACACATACTAATAATATCTACCACATGGTTTTCAAAGGGAAGCTCTGCCTCCAAAAGGAAGCCTTGTCTGGTCTCCTTCTCCCATAGGACCCCTTGAAACCAGCTCTGGTGTGTCTTCTTGCAGGGTAAGGCTCTGACTCAAGACCCTGCCCTGGCTCCTCTTTGTCCCTGGTTTCCCTGGTGATCCATAGTGCCTCTGCCTTAAAGAGCCCTTTCTTTGATTAACTCCTGAGAAGGGGAGGGTTTCCTTTTCATCAAGGGGGTCAGATACAACACAGCAGACTTCTGTTTCAAAACAAACAGATTTTATTGTCCCTTGGAGCTTCCTCTGTCCTCACTTGGATGCCTCTCTGTCTCCTCTAGGACTATTTTTTCTCTCTAGCTTTCTGTCCTCCCTGGAACTAACTACTCTTTCTCTCCCCGGCTCTCTCAGAGCATCATTCTTTTTCTTCTGGCAGTCAGCTACCCTTGCAACAAAGTTATTATGAGACTATAATAGTCAACAATAGGACTAAGGTGCAATGGTATCTGATCAACGATCCCGACAATTGCATCTCCTGCCATGCTAAATGTGCATGGCATGAGGTACAATTGTAGGATAGGTTATCAGATCCCAACTGTGCCGTATTGCCAGTGGAGGGAGAGCCCAGGATCATGATTCAGTCTCCCCCTACACCAACAAGTAGCAAGCTGGTGACCCAGTCCTCCCCTGACTCGAAGCACCAGTCAGCTGACCAGCACTCTGCCATAGGAGCACATTGGAGCCAAGGGCTTTGATGCACTTCAACAGCTGGGAGTGCCAGACAACAGGTCAGTGCTCCTCTGGCTGGGAGTAGCCACATGTTCAGTTTATGGGAACCAGTCACAAGGTTATCACACACATTTGTTTGAAGTACGTGTAATAACTTTATGGCTTATTCCCTGTTTTATCGCACCGTTAACTGCTTGAACATGTGGCTGTGTTACTGCTTAAGACATGATTAACCAGTTAATCACATCTTAAGTGTGGCATTTGCCAGGGATTTAACATTCACCCAATAAAATTAAACATAATGTCATGAGGAACCAATCAGGGAGCAGTATGCTGCTAGGCCCAGACTACCCTCTTCCCCTGGGGTAAAAAAGGCATCTACTATCTGTCCTACTTAAACAATTATTTATTGCAATTGTTTATATAAACACATGCTCACACTGAGCTCCCTCAAAGTGTCCCCACCAGACCTGCAGGTTAGAACTCGAACTCAGCCCAATTAGTCTCTTTCATCACAATATCTATGCCAGTAAATGAAGGACAACCAGATAAACAAAAAGTGAGCATTACTCAGTACAAACACTAAAACATGAGAATAGATGTACATACAACCTATCTTATATCATCTCCAAATTGCTCCAAAAAACTGAGTAATTGTATGCACATATTCTTTTCAGTTCACAATTGCTCAGGTTGTACAAGTAACCTGATTTACAAATAAAAAGGGTCTGTGGATGTAAACCTTAACCTTGTAAATGTATATACTTACTAACATGAATTTTCAAATTTGCATTTTCAAGTTGTATGTATGTAAACATACAGCCTTCATCTTTGTCAGACATATATTACCAAAGCCCTCTGTGTCATGATAGCACCTCCTGTTGCTCTCATCAGTATAGCTTTGGGGGCAAATATTAATTTGATAATATTATCAGGTTTGTTTTTTTTATAAACTTCCTGTGAAGTATCAAGTAAATTATAGAGTTATAAAAATAATCAAACAGTTGCTTAAATAGGCCAAATTAATTGCATGGAAGTGACTAAGGCAGTGTTACAAGCAATTTCTCTACAGTCTGTTCCAAAATATAGGGACAAAATTTTTAGCTGGCCTCCAAACTAGACTCTATATTAATTATGAAAATATTATGCGTATATAGGTTTGGACAGGAAAATGTAACCATCTGATTTATAAAGTGCAAAGAGATGTATATTTTTACTAGTACTGAAATTAAAAATGATAGGAGCCACTAGCTTACTAAGAGTTGATGACCAAAGAGAATGATACTGGAGGAAGCGGGAAATTTTCATCTCTCTGCTAGTCCAAGTCAAAACCATAAATAACTCAAAGTTTTGCTACCAGGTCATCTATTATTAAATGAGATGATGCCTTTGGTCCAGGTTTTAGTATCCACAGCCTATAAAGAATCACTGCAACTAACACGGTTGCTAGTTCATCAGAAATGCAAACAAAACCTGGGGCAGAGCTGAAACTCCCTCAATTTCAACTCACCCATCTTACTTCTTGGTAGTATCTCAACTTCAGTTGAATACTATTCAATTTAAAACCAATAAATGTTGCTCCCATATTGCTCCCATAATTTTATATGACATCTAAATGTACTTTTGTTCAAAATTTCTTGACTTGAGCTTAGAAGTATAAAGTGAAAACTGATTTTTTTTTTGAAAACTGAAACTTAAATTACTACTTCTTTCTAATTCTAATTTTTCAGAAATAAGCTGCCATTGAACAGCACATTTTCAGGAGTGAATAGGCTCTCAGGTCTTACAGTGATAGCAGAACAGACCAGAATGAACAAAACAGAATTACAGGCTACAATTCACTGTACACTTTATAGATCTAAGATGATTTCTAACAACTACTCTTACAGAAAGAAGGCATTTTAGATAATAGGGTTCAAAACACATCTTATATATAACCAATTTTAGAGCCAACAAAATACCTAAACCTTGAGAAATACCTAAACTTTGAGACCATCTCATATCAAAAAATTTGTATTTGGAAATTGCATTATTTAATCAGACCCTTTAGACCACATTGTCCTGTTCAGCTTTCATCCTATTCTGATTTTTTTCTGAGTAGGATTTCATGGAGCCATCCTTCATTCCTTATAAATGGTCTATTTTCCTAATGTATTTATACTCGGCTATGTTTTTTTCCTTATGCAGGTGAATATTGTTTTAAAAACACAACAAATCTTGTTACCCACATGCAAGAGCCTTTCCTCTGGTAGTAGTATGAATTCTCTATTTTCAAACCATTTTTTCCCCGTCTTTGAAATGCAAACCTTCATTTAACACTCTCCTGAAAATTTAGTTCCTTATTGTCCACAATAACAGACAATCAATAATATTCACTACATTGTATTATCATCATTCTTATTAAAAAAAAAAAAAACTGATGGAAAAAGATAGACTGAATCATGATGTGGAGATAGTAATAGTTGAATTTGAAGCCAATTTACATGCAATTAAAAAGCTAGTTACTTTCAATAACATAGCGCCCTCCTCACTCAAATGGAACAATGTCTTCACCAACATATGATGTTACATGCAACTTGGAAGCACCCTAAGCAAGTACTGAACCTGGCCACAATTGGTTAGGTTAGAAGACAGGCTATGGCTCATACTATTAGAGATTATAGCTGCACTACCAGATCCAAGACAAACATCTCCCTTCAGCTCCCTCTTTACAGTCAAAAAGGCATGTTGTGGCACTGCGTAGCATGAACTAAACTAATGTAGCTGATGTTAACATAGAGTGTAATAATAGTGAAATATAACCATGTTAGTCTTGTCCTGTAAGCAACTTGAAAACTCCATTTTGTATCCTTCTGCTTGACATAAGTGAATGAATTCTACATAGCCTTTATGTATGAGTGTGTGTAAAAGGGTGAATGGTGAGAGAATGGCATAGAGACAGGAGAAGAATATTTAACTGTTTATGTAAGCAACAAGGCACCAAATGTAAGTTACCAGTCAGTAAACTAATTAATGAATGGTTGAAGAATCCCTTTTAGACCTAGGGCACAAAGAACATAACAATGAGAAAGAATGCAACCATTTTGCCAGACGGGCAGCAAAAACACTCCAAGGTTAAGATAAGCTGAAGACAAGATGAAGACAAAGGATGAACAACCACAAAAACGGAAGCTGGGTATGGAAAAACCCCAAAGCACTGAAACAAAGGATGCCAATCCCTATAAAAGAACACGTTGAAAATGCCAAGATAGGCGAGTCTCTTTCTCTACTGCTGTTTCATCGGAGCACAGATGCATCTGTTCACCCCACTCTAGCTGTTATCTTCAAACCTGCTATCTTCAAATCATCATCATCTACTCAATAAGCCCGGGTTGGCCACCCTGGGCTGATATTGAGCAACTATTGCTGGTAACTATATCTGGTGCATGTGTGAACGAAATGGTTGTTTTGTGTATGTGTATGCCTGTGTGTAATGATGTGTACGATGATTTGTGTGTGTTGGTATAAATGGTGTGCCTGAACCTCGATGTCTAACTTATGTAAACAATAAATGCGGCACCTTGCCTTATCCCCCTTTATAAAGTCTTGCTCGTAATTTGAGCAATTGCCAATTTAAGTAACAGCTGTAAAATCCAAATGGAGACAGGACACTATTTTACATCATTGTAATGAGGCAAGATAAATCCTATGTGAGAGATACAGGGTTGACTTTGATTACCTATTATAAAGGTAAAAACTGTTTATGCCTTATGGCAGATAGGAATTTACAACATATCTAATTCAATGTTAAAAGACTTTCAGTGAAGACAAAGTCCTTCTATATTCTCTATCTCCCAGGATGTACAGCTTAGTGTTCAGTGTTTTACAAAATGTCTAAGATTTTAAGTTTAAAAAATACTATTTTTCACCACAGGCTAATAATGTGCTTGCACAGCTAATATTCATGGAAACATGACTGTGTAATTAAAATAATGCACAAAACCATTTTAACACTATTCAGTTGTACCCCACGTATGGGCTCCATGAATACTATATTCATTAGGCAGCATGGAGTGAAAGACTTATGAGGAATGTGAAAATCCAGACCAAATCTTAATCAAGACTATTGCTAAGGTAACATATGGGACTACAGGCTCTTTCCATATTAATAATGCCTCTATCTTTACTGTACTTTCCTTGTTCGCTTTCTTGAATTTTTGGTTTGGTTTGGTTGGGGGGGTTTTGGGTGTTTTTTTTTAAACTTACTGGCATCTCAGATTTGGTTAGTTTGTTTTTTACTATACACATATTCTCTTAATTGATCCTAAATTTGTTTCTCATTATTTCCAATTGGGCATTCAAAGGCCATTGCATACCTTAGCATATTGCAACATCAGGGTAGAGTGAAGGAAGGAGGCAAAACAACATTGTCTAAATATCTAAACTTTAGAGCCAGAGCCCTCATTCAGCAATGCCTATGTCATTGGGAGCTGGAAGCTAGTGACACCACCACCACCACAGCATTGCTTCAAGTGTTCTCCTAGACAGGGGTCAGTAAGACACAGCCTACAGGCCAGATCCAACCCACAGAGCCTCTAGAACCAGCCTTCAGAGCTGGAGGGTTTTGCCTGTGCCCATTCCAACATCGGAGGTCAGGAAGCAAAAAGCTGCACCACCTCCACTTCCTCAGCTCCCCACTCCCTGGCTGCAGCTGTGGTGGGGATATAGCTTCTGGTTGGTGGGGAGCTGCACCAGGACCAGGCATCTGGAAGCTGCATCCTTGCTCCATGGCTTCTCCTGCAGCCCCCTTCCCCTCTATAGGAAATGGAGGGCTGAGGGAAGCAGTGGCAGTTCAGGCACAGTTCAAGACAACCAGTGCCGCATGAATGAGAAGAACTAAACAATTTTTATTATGAAGCGGTATACAAGCCTCTGAAGTCCTTTAGTTTCTCTAACCAAACAACTAGTACTTAAGTGAAGGACCATATCCCAGTCACCAACTTCCTCAGACTCTTTATTTACAGATCATCTCTAAATTATAACTTCTATTACTGTACTCAGCACCAAAGTTAAGCTAGTATTACAAATGCAATCATGCTTAGATTTGATAGATATCTCCTCTGGCCAATGCTACACTGTTATTTTGTCAATGTTAAGAGATCAGAAAGCCATGAATTCCCACAATGACAATAGGATGACAACGGGTGAAGCCAGAACACACAGAGGGCAATTCAATTGTTTTAAGCCAGAAGTCAAAGTGGCCTTGGCATCCCTGTAAATCTGGAATGTGCAAAATTAACATGTAACCACTTCAGAGCTCTGATGTAACTGATCATGAGGGCCCCCAGCCATAGATGGGCCAAAACACCATAGAAATATTGTCTGTCATATTACATGAGACTGAAAAAGGAAAGCACACCTAGGCAGGTTAAGGTATTTCTTTCAGACCACAGCTGATGTATAAACATAGTTAAAAA
>NW_005842688.1:778339-786746 GCF_000455745.1 Alligator sinensis | reverse complement strand
CAGGGGGTGGCAGCAGCAGTTGCTGCATGCAAGCTCCCCCCCTCCCCCTCCGCCGCCACTCCTGGGAGGCAGCAGCAGTGCAGGGTGCTCTGCCCCCCCATATCATTTTTGATGGGTAATTCACTAGTAGCAACATTTTGCTGAGGTTCTGATGGAAGTCACATTCACGGAGACAGGGAGAGAATGGTTTAGGACCAAATGTTCATAAGAGGACTGTACTTTTGGGTCCACTTTTGGATGCTCAAATTTAGACAAGTGATTGATTTTTAGAGGTTCTGGATGGCTCCAATTTTAAACGTATTGTGAAACACTAAGTATCACACCCACAGTGTCCAATGCTAGCAATTTAAATTAGCGCCAAGGGATAAGTGCGTGATTACAAAAGCTTGAACCTTATAATAAAAAGATAGGAAATGCCAGGTTGGGCAAGGCAAGTAGGTCCATCTACTGCCACATGTTTCCAACTGTGGCCTATACCAGGCTGCTCTAGGGAAAGTTGCAAGACAACCTGCTATAAGCAGTTCCAGGATAATTTACAAACACTAAGAGTTGTCTCCTAACCCTAATTGCTAAAGGTTGCCCAATACTCTAAAGCAGGGGTGCTCAACTGCCAAATCCAGCCCCCAGCCCTATGTCATCTGGCCCATGGGGCTCTCCACAGGTCTGAAAATTTGGAAACAGGCTAAGTGTGGCACTGTTCCCCTGTTGCCACATTTCTGGACAAATTGGGAACCCTGGGCCTGGCACACTACATTAGGTACCCAATCAGCTGATTTTCAGTCTCAGCCCTGAGATCCCAGTGGAGCCATTCCAAAGCTCCAGTCTAGTAAGGAGGCTGAGAGCCAGACAAACAGCTGTTGTTAGGTGCCCACCTCCCAAACCACGCCAGAACCTTGAACTGGTTTGCATGCTGGCTGGGAGGGGCTTCCATGTAGTACTGGGGTCACTCCGAGTCCCAGTACTCCAGTGCAGGGGGCTGGGAGTCATATATAGCTCCCAACTTCCTTACTGCATCAGAGTCGGTTGTCTCTGGGTATGATGGAGGGACGGGATGGAGCCTATCAACCATTTGTTTGAAACCCACTACACTGGGGTCTCTTGATTGTATTACCTTCTTGGAGCAGTCTGACAGCTCAATATATGTTAGGTAATACAATCTGGAGATATTCCTCAATGGAAAAGGCATAACTTTACTATGCTATGATGGCACTTGGTATGTGCTTATTGCTTTAATGCTTAGACACTAGCATTGTAAGTGCAGTTATCATGTGCTAACTGTAATGTGTAACAGTACCCTGTATCTCTGAATGTTCTTGTTACCCGTATATATGTTCAGTCTTTTTAGACTCCTAGAAAGTAAATGGCCTAAATAACATTTTGAGTTAATGAGTTCTACAGGGAAAGTGAGCACTGGATGAAAAAGTATATGTTTTTATTTGTGTTCAGTTTATCACCTTCCAATTTCATTGAATGTAGCATGGTTCATGAAATCAGCCAGGGGAAAGAGACGTTCCTCTACCATCTTCTGCCCATTCATTATTTTGAACTTCTCATTCCCTGCTATTAAAACATCTCTAAAGCAAAAATCCCAATCTTCTCAATTTCTCTTCATATTAGTGTTTGTCCATACCCTAATTGTTGTCACACTTCTATCACCCTATTGTTCCAAGCAAGGGTATTCCACTGGTTTATAAAAATATTTTCTATATTATTCTCCATTCAAGCACTCTTTTGCTATAATAATTCCTTTTTCTATTCCCTACTTTGCCATAGGAACATTAGTGCTAACTGCAAAATTCATTATGGAAAAGGAGTGATTTCATGTTAACAGCAATTTTCAAGATTTAATCCAATCAATAAAGCTTCATATTGAGCTCCCTGGAACTACATTAATTTAACAAATAACGTGAAATAGGCAGCTACTTGGATTAGATATTTGTACAATCAAATACAAAAAAAATATTGAGAGATTATAATGCTTCTTGAAGTGAAGTAATCCCTTTTGTAGAATAAAACTGTCTTAACTAGTTCAAAATTTGTAAAGGGTTGTGAGAAGGCAGACTCTACTACTTAAAACTCAAGTACAGTGCATTTTCCTGGATCAAGAAGTAAAACCTTAAGGGATAATTACCTAATGGTAAATCTCTCTCTACCCTGGATTCAACACAATTGGTTAAAATAAAGTAAAAGTGCTGAGCTTTGTTTAATACATTGCTACTTTGATCCACTTTCATATGCTGTGTCAGGCAAAAAGTGTATTTGGTGTTCCAACCTCAGCGCACAAACAGTGGTTTTCTTTCTGCCTATGTTTTGTAAGCCTTCCTTGTTAGTTATAATTCACACAGCCTATGCCAATTATTGTTTATATTTCTCTTTTTATTTTCTAACCTTTCCAGTATGGCTTTTCTCTGGCCTGGCAAAAATAAGTGACCAAAGCAACAGTAACCCCAAGCAGTGAAATACTATAAACAGGTTTTGATCCTCTTTAAATGTGGCAATAGCCTTCAAGCTGTTTTCATTTCTATATGGTAAGTAACCAATAATGTTTGTGCTGGGGGTTCTGATCCCTACTCGCTAACTGCACACATCATGAGCTCATGCTCCTTTCAACTTGTAGCTGCAGCTGCTGGTGGTTTTAAACAGCTATGATCAAATGAAAAAATGGATAAAATTAATTTTTGTGGTCCCTACTTCAACTTGCAGGCCCATATAATGAATCTCTTCAGTGACTTCTGGTGTTCCTTGCAAAGCTATATTGGCAATATTGCTGAGATCTCAATTCTCACACCAACTACTTTGACAATTTCTGATGTGTTCTGGTCGCTGTATCTATTTTTAAATTGATCATTACCAAAACAACACATTTTCTCTTTTTCCAACAACAGCCCCACAGCTTAAACAGAATCTTGAATAGCAGTTTATACTCTTGGATATTTAGTGATCTGGTGCTCACTTCTTTACCTTTGTCACATGATACAAAAATACTGAAACTTCAGGAAGTACACAGTTATTTGCAGATCCTGTGAGTTCATAAGAAAATATTTTTCTGGAAGTGCAATTTACTTTTTTCATAATACAACAATCATGTCATTTAGTTAGTACAACATATAAATATAGTTTTCATTTTGTTATGCAGAGGCCTGGCACCATAATATGACTCAAGATATACTTGCTTATTTACACAAATATATATTCATTTGTTTACCTTGCATAATTTGACTAATGTATACAAAACCAAGCACATTTTTGCTAGGGCATCATTCAAAGTAAATCTATGTATGGCAACAAGCCAGTGTTGTGTTTAAATATCAGCTATTAGGATGAATGAACACACTGTTTTGGACTGCCAAACATTTTTTATCTTTGTTATTCAGCAAATCTCAGCACCCACAAGGGACTGTGCAAGATGGGGAGGCAAGATATAGCAGGAAGCCAATGGGGGAGTTAACCCAGGATTATTAGTAAATGAAGAGATTTAACAGAAGAAAATACGTGGGAATGTGCCATAAATTTGATTGATGGGAGGGATCAGCAATATGAACTGGTAGCCATTTTAAATGCTTCCCTTCATATATGTCTTTGGAATTATAAGATTGATGGGGATTGGTAAACCATCATTAAAGCTCATGGACACAACACCTGCCTTTCATTTAAGATAGCTGTAAGAAAAAGCTAAAATCCACCTCCATATAAAATGCAGGCACATGCCAGTACCAGAAACAAAGCAGATACCTGGACAGGAGGGGTGGAGAAGGGGAAGCAGCATGGGAAACACTGAGCAAAGCTTGGAAGATGTGCTCCTTAAAGAAAGGTTTTTTTACTTGAGTGCCTACTGGAAGAGAAATGGGCCATGAGCAAACACTGTTTTCTTCCTCTTGTATTCAGAGAAAACAGGACTTTGTATATTTTCTGTAACTAAACAGGACTTCAGAGAAACACCAGACTGCATTCCTAAATATTCCAGAAACTGAAACAACTTACACAAGCCAAAATACTCAGCTGAAAGGAATAACAATACTGCCAAATCAAAGCATTCAAAAATCATGACTCAAGTTTCCCAAAAATCATGATATTGAATTTTGAAAAAAGAGCTCCTTTTTTCTTTTAAATAATGTCTTAAGGTGCTCAAGTCACATCTTCAAGCTTTTCTCTGCAACCATGATAAAGTCTAGAAATTAAGAAAAATGACAGCTGAAATTCTCACAGCTACATGCCACCAGGATCTGGGGCCTTAGGAAAAATGTAAGAAGTTTAGACACTCATAAGAAAATCATGAGCATTGTCAACACCAGTGTCATATTTATATATGAATTAAGAAAGGACAACGTGCATTCTTCTCTACTTTCATTCCTGGTATCTGTTTGATTCATAATCTTTTGGAAATTAATTTGTTGGAAACATAAAAAGGAGAAGCTTTCCTTGTATTTTTAAAGGCTATTAATAATTTGCATATTAATATCTCTACATTGCTCATTTCCTCTGAGCATTTTCACCTGGACAGAAAAAGCAGTGGGAAGTCTATAAGACAATGTATTCTGGGAGATGTGTCTAGCAGGAACCCAGAGAAACAGGAAAAGTTTGTTTTATTTAATATCTTCATCCATGTATCTTAAACAATATATAAATGAGATTATAGATTAATGTAAAATAGAAGAAGTAAACAATTATCTCAGCAGTAAGGGGATCTGGTGAAAGTAGAAAGATACAGAGGTGCTTGGCAAGCAATATAACTGTGGGGGGAAATAAAAGCAGAACTGATAGTAAACATTCAACAGAATTGATAATAGACTTAGGTCATGGACACATTTAATATTTGTAGTGCCTTTAAAATACTCCAAAAGCTCAGGATAATGACATAAACAGCCAATAAAGTGTTTCAAATTGTGCTGTTCCACGTCAAAAATGATTCTGAAGAAATAGTAACAATTGTGAAATGTTTCAATATGAACTGCTTCGTATTATGTTTGCACTCTCCAGCAGAATGGACTAGGAAGCTTTTTGGTCCTCCTGGATCCTAGAATACTTTTCTTTGCACCCCATACTGCTCCAAAGGGTCACCTCTGTGATTCGCACCAAACTCCACTGCTGCAGAGTCATGACTTTGCCTATTTACTACCATATATGAAGGTCTGCTGTGCTTTCAACAGCCTACACCCACAATATCACCAACCACCCCCTACCAAATCCATGAAGTGGGCTGAAGTAATGGACCTCCTTGCCATCTGGGGCAGCGAGAACCTGTCGCACTTGCTGATGAGCAACCAGGCCATCTATATTGCTTCTGGAATGGCTGCTCAGGGACACAACTGTGATTGGCAAAAGTTGTGTACCAAAGCCAAGGTACTGAAGATGCAATACAGAAAAACCCATGATGCCAATCAGGTCTTGGGTGCTTGAACCTGCTATGAGGAGCTGTCACAGAATCTAGCTGGCAATGGCTCAACTGAACCTGGCTTTGTTGTCAAATCTAGGGTCAACACTGAGGCCACCAAAGACTCCACGGGTTCTGGGTAGGAGCTTCCCCACCACAAGTGAGGAACAGGATGGTCAGGGAATTCCTGACTGGGGAATTCCTCCCATTGTTCAGACATACAAAAAACTAGAACTCTTGGTTCCAAAATGATACTTTTATTAGACCAACTGGAAAATGGCAAGAAAACTGTCCTTTTCTGCAAGCTTTCGGGATCAAAGTCCCTTCGTCAGGCTCTGGGCAAAGTATAGATGGTACAAGATGGTAAAAAGTCCCCATAGGTAGGAAATAAACTTCATCCATGAATAGATGTTCTTCATCCAAGGGTACTGAGGGAATTGGCGGAGCTCATAGCAGGGCTGGGCTGTATGAGCACTCACGGTGCTCTGGCCAGGTCCAAGAGGACTGGAAAAGGGCCAGTGTGGTCCCGATTTACAAGAAGGGGAGAAAGGAGGACCCAGGTAACTATAGGCCAGTTAGTCTCACCTTAGTCCTTGGGAAGATCTTTGAGAAAATTACCAAGGAGCACATCTGTGGGGGCCCAACATGGGAGGTAATGCTCAGGGGTAATCAACACGGGTTCATTGCGGGCAGATCCTGCCTGACTAAGCTTGTTTCCTTTTAAAGTCCTTGGGTGCGGGCGTTGAGGTGGATGTCATCTACCTGGACTTCAAGAAGGCCTTCGACACTGTTTCTCATCCCATGCTCATAAAAAAACTAGACGACTGCAGCATTGATGCCTATGGACAGATGGGTGGCAAATTGGCTCAATGGTCGCACCCAGAGAGTGGTGGTGGATGGGTCATTTTCGACCTGAAGGGATGTGGGCAGTGGAGTTCCCCAGCGTTCAGTCCTTGGGCCTGTTCAACATCTTTATCAGCAACTTGGAGGTGGGCATGGAAAGCACACTGTCCAAATTTGCTGATGACCTAAAGATGTGGGGAGAAGTGGGCATACTGGAAGGGAGGGACAGAATCCAGCTAGATCTAGACAGGCTACAGAGGTGGGCGGATGAAAATAGGATGGAATTCAACGCAGACAAGTGCAGGGTGCTGCATCTAGGGAGAAGGAACCTGCAACACACCTATAGGCTGGGGAACACCCTTCTCAACAACACAGTGGCTGAAAGGGATCTTGGAGTCATTGTTGACTCCAGGATGGACATGAGCCACCAATGCAAGGAAGCAGTCAGTAAGGCTAACCGCACCTTGTCATGCATCTACAGATGCATCACAAGCAGGTCCAGGGTGGTGATCCTTCCCTCTATGGGGTGCTGGCCAGGCCGCAGTTGGAGTACTGCATCCAGTTCTGGAAGCTGCACTTCAAGAGGGATGTGGCTAACCTTGAGAGGGTCCAGAGGAGGACCACTCACATGGTCAGGGGGTGGCAGGCCAGGCCCTACGAAGATAGACTAAAGGGCCTGAGTCTATTCAGCCTCCACATGAGAAGACTGACAGGGGATCTGGTGGCTGTCTATGAATTCACCAGGGGGGACCAGCGGAAAATAGGTGAGGCTCTGTTGCCCCGGGCACCACCTGGGATAACAAGGAATAACGGCCACAAATTGATTGTGAGCAGGTTCAGGCTTGCTATCAGGAGGCATTACTTTACAGTTAAGGCTGCCAGGCTCTGGAATGGGCTCCCAAGGGAGGTGGTGCTCTCCCTTGGGGGTCTTCAAGAGGAGATTAGATAGATATCTGGCTCACGTATTATGATCCCAGCACTCGTTCCTGCCCAGGGCATGGGGTTGGACTTGATGATTTCAGGTCCCTTCTGACCCTAGAAACTATGAAACTATGACACTATAAGGAAAGCAGAGTTTGAATTATTAAGCTGTTTGGGGGAAGAGGATAGGAAGGAGTGGTTGAGAAAGGGGGGAGAGAGAGACAGAAAGGAAGGGGGAGCTCTCTGATAAAATATTCTGCCCATTCCAGACTGGTGTTTGTGAACTTACGTGACACTTGTCAAGCAGTTCACTGATGGACAGTTTAGCACCTTGCTGTAAGTCATGGTGCTTCTGAGGGATGGACAATATGGGTGGGGGTCCACTAGCAAGCAATGATATCTGCTACTGCCCGGTCCTGCTTCACTGCCTTAGATTGCCAGTGCTAGCAAAGGTATTGTTTTTATTTGCTAGTGGACCCCCACCCATATTGCCCATCCCTCAAAAGCACCATGACTTACAGCAAAGTCAAAACTTTCCGGAGACACTGACCATAGCACTGACCATACCTCCAGGCCAAAGGAGGACTCTGGGACCTCCCACTCTGTCCAGCCAGGGGCATGGACCAAGGTGGTCAAGAGCCCTAAGGCCCGCTGCACCAAGGCCCCTGCCCCGCCAGAGCTGAGCAACAGGTATGCACCTCTTGCCGCTCCAGCAGAGCCTGCTGAGTTGCCAGCTCCCACAGGCAACATGGGCCCAACTGCAGCTACCGCCCCTGCGCTACCCAAGACAAAGCGTGAGGTGTTTATTGTGGGAGACTCCCTCCTGAGGGGGACTGAGGGGGCAATCTGCCACCCTGACCCCTTAGCCCGGGAAGTCTGCTGCTTCCCGGGGGCCCGCATCTGGGACATTGCGGAGAGGATCCCAAAGCTCCTCAAACACACAGACCACTATCCCATGCTCCCTATTCATGTGAGCACCAATGACACAGCTCGGAGCACTCCCAGCTGGGTCATGAGGCGCTACAGGGATTTGGGAGTGGGGCTAAAGGGTCTGGGGGCACAGGTGGTGTTCTCGTCGATCCTCCCAGTCTCAGGCTATGGGCTGAGGAGATAGAGGAGGATCCACAGGGTCAACCAAAGACTGCAGCCCTGGTGTCATCGGGAAGGCTTTGGCTTTCATGACCACAGCCCACTCTTTGGCGAGAGAGGCAGCGAGCTGCTGGGAAGAGATGGCCTCCACCTCTCTCCCCTAGGGAGGAGGCTCTTCTCAGC
>NW_005842688.1:769188-776107 GCF_000455745.1 Alligator sinensis | reverse complement strand
GCTAGTAAAGCGACCAAAACGCTGGCTTGCATCCATAGATGCTTCTCAAGCAAATCCCGGGACGTCATTCTCCCCTTGTACTTGGCCTTAGTGAGGCTGCAGCTGGAGTACTGCGTCCAGTTTTGGGCTCCACAATTCAAAAAGGATGTGGAGAAGCTTGAGAGAGTCCAGAGAAGAGCCACGCGCATGATCAGAGGTCAGGGAAGCAGACCCTACGATGACAGGCTGAGAGCCCTGGGGCTCTTTAGCCTGGAAAAGAGCAGGCTCAGGGGTGATCTGATGGTCCCCTATAAGTTTATCAGGGGTGACCACCAGTATCTGGGGGATTGTTTGTTCACCAGAGCGCCAAGGGATGACGACTAGGTCAAATGGTCATAAACTACTACAAGACCGTTTGAGGCTGGACATAAGGAAGAATTTCTTTACTGTCCTAGCCCCCAAGGTCTGGAACAGCCTGCCACCGGAGGTGGTTCAAGCACCTACATTGAACACCTTCAAAAGCAAACTGGATGCTTATCTTGCTGGGATCCTATGACCCCAGCTGACTTCCTGCCCTTTGGGCAGGGGGCTGGACTCAATGATCTTCCGAGGTCCCTTCCAGCCCTAATGTCTATGAAATCTATGAAATTTTACACAGACTACAATGGTATTGCATTAAACATGGAGAGCCCTAACAAGATAATCCCCTGCCCAACAAACCTCACTGTCCCAACTCCCTATGATCAGGCAGCAAGGGAGGAGATAGGTAGAGGGAATAGACTGATTTGCATTTTCACACCATAAAACAAAGACCCACTGGCAGTCTGTAACAGGGGGCCTCCTCAGGGTCAAATCTCTGTGGCCTGCCCACCTGTCCTTGGGCCAACTAGCCGCCTTCTCCCCCACCACACCTTGATGTTAATTGATTCATTAATGGATGTCAATTAAGCGGGAGACTACCCATTTTGGTGCCCTGATGCCAAGGGGCGCTCTCTGTGGCTCCTTTCCTCCCCTACACTGAAGCCCAAGCCTCGCAGATGGCATCTTGATGTTCACATAATCACTGGCCCGCACACTGGGCCCCAGAATCATCCTAACAGGACCCCTCCATGATCCCTCCACTCGTACAGCCTGTCTGCCTTCATTCAGGCTACCTAGCCCCCCGAAACTATTTTCCCCTCTCGGGTGTGGTCCCCCCGGGACCTTCAGCTCCCAGCCCGGGCCCACCTCCAGGCCAGTCAGGAGCCCAGGCCCCCGGCTCTTCGGCATCCCTCACGGTGGGTCTCTGGCCCTTTTGACCATCCTGGTCCTGGCCCCAACATGGGCCAATCGAGGGTACTCTCTCACTCAGGTCAGGTCTCTAGCCCCTCCCTCTCTCCCAGGGTCTGCCCTCCGGGCCCTTCACAAACACAGGGGTTACCCACCCGGTGGTGGAGGCTAGGGGTTAAGGCGCCCCAACCCACCTTTCACCGGAGTGGTAACTGGCCTGGCATTTCCTGGGGGCTCCTGCACCACTGAGAGCCCCACCAGGCCACCCACTCCCGGCACGGTGCAGTTTTAGGTCATGCCCAGGACCAGGAGCCTCCTTACCATCCCCTACAGCTCCTCCCTTACCTCCAGATGATCTGAGCAGCCCTCTGGCCAGGCGATGTTGTTGCCTGGCCTTCAGCAGCCAAACTGCTCTGTTTATATAGACAACCCTTGACTCCAAAATGGCTGCGCTCGTCAGGCACCTGGTGGCTGCCAGCTCTAGGCCCTTAAAGTGGCAGGTACACATAGTGCCCTGCCACACAGTCCTTGGAGAGATGTCATCCTTGCTGAAATGGCTTTATATGTCACAAAAAAAAAGTCTTGGTAGCAGTTCAAGGCAGTTTGTGTCCATCCAGTAGGAGATGGAAGAAAGCCAGAGATTTAGTTATACTGTCCAGCAACATAGGGTTCAAGCTATGGGTACAAGAGAAGGTAGGGGCAGGGTCAGCAGTTTTTAACCATAGAGTCACAGAGCTTCAGTGGGGAGGTCTTGCAGGACTGGCTGGCAGGGTCCTTTGGAAGCTTGTGTCCATCATGAGAAGGATGTCCTAAGCCTATAATTTCTGGGACATACTTCCTCTCTCTGCAGCAAATTCACTGATCTCCCTAAGCCAGGAAGCAGCTAAATGGCCTTCCTTATTGACTCCTGGTTCTTAGAGGAAAGGTTTTGGAATTTCCCCTAAAGGTACTGTGTCAGCCTGGATCTCAGGTTAAAAGCAAACCCTCTTCTTTCCACAGATCCTCCAAAACAGGCTGCCCTCTCCAAGAGACAGGGTTGTTCCCAGCTGCCCTTGAAAAAGTGTGCTTAGTCATACTTATTTTGTTCAGTTATTGCAGTAATGAGTCATGGCAGGATAATGTGGAATATAATAAATGTTATTGGCTAAAACAATACGTTGTATTGAAAAATATTCTTCCTCTAATATTTTCTAGTACTGTTCATTTTACATTGGAATATAATTGGAAAGTGAAATAGCTATTAAAATACCCAGTCCATCATTCTACTGAATAAGCCTCTTATCTGACCATTGTCATATGGAGCAGCAAGCTGTCTCCATAAAGAAATTCATCCTGCAAAATTAAGGGTGATACTGAAGAGAATCTGGGGCATGAGAACCAGCTATGCTCCTTTCCCCACCAAGCAACCAGTGTGTGGCCAGGAGAGAATCTTGCGATGTGGTTAGTACTCATTAACACTAATGGTGTGCTAAAAATAGACAGTGAGGAGTAACTGTCTTTCCTCACGTCACAAGGCACTGAAGGCAACAAAGCAAGGAAAGGAAGCTGGTTGACATTATGGTGTCATTAGAGAGAAGAGCTACTGCCACAGAAGAATATAGCACTCAAATGTACATCTTGATGAAACACGTCACAATGGACTACTTCAAACTGGAGCAGGATATGAAGCTCTTTCAATTAATGTCTGACTGTACCCATAGTTAGCAATGTAATATGACAGCAAAAAGTCCAGTGTAGTTTGGGGCTGTGAATGCAAATGCATTCAGTTGCTAAACACTGTAAAACTCTCTCTTCAAAGCTATGCAACCGCCCTGGAGTGCCTCAAGTTCACTGCCTCCTGGAGGTCAATCCTAACCTGTTGATACTCCCCACATCCCAATGTGCCTACCAGCTGCTTGCCTGACATGATAATATGGAAATTAGGTAGTAGACCTTCAGTTATTTAGGAGAGGAGCAACATTAGAGGCTTCGCTCTATATTCACATCCATGGACCACCTTGCCCTGTCCCCTATGTTCCTGTGGAATCTCTAGCATGCAATCAGCAGTACAGGCAGCTCTCTGACCTCCTATCAGCTTAATTCTCCAAGTAGGCCAGAATAATATTGCTTAGATCTGGCTGGGGTAAACACCCAAACTTTTTATTTTGACACTGCCTTTCTGTCTCACATTACTCCTCAAATTCTCAATACCTCCCACTCCTGCAATCAATCTTGGATGGCTTGGCTGCCCTGCAGTCAGTCCCAGCCAGGGGGCCTTTCCCTGGCTCTGCTCTGACTTCCATCCTAAACCACCACAGCTCTCCCTGCCACAGTCCTCCTGGGTCTACTGACAGCCCCCAGTTCCCAGCACTGCTTCCAATAGCTCCCAGTAGAGAGCTCCTGCCTCTAATTCTGCCCAGGTCAGACTGCCCTGCTCTGGCCCACCCCAGAAGCTGGGCCTTTAACCCTCAGGCTCAGTTTTTCCAGTCTCCCTTAACGGCAGCTCACCTTAAGGGCATGATCCCCATCTTTTTACTCTTACACTAATTCTCAAATAACAGGGCAAGGTCCTCTGTTACAGCCTGCTTCAACTACAATTTCATTATTGTATTGCGTTAATAATAACACGGTGCTCAAAAGACACTGAAAAGTTAGAAGCCCCCCCCCCAAAAAAAATCAATAAAAAAAATTATTGGGGGGTACAATGTAATTTACATGGAAATATTAAAATTAAGCATTGACTAAGCAATAACTAAAGCAAATGGGTAATATAACAGGCTACAATTAACTGTGAAAACAAGATGTATTATTTAGGGTTACACCTAGATATGTAACAAAAACCAATGGAGCAACATTTAATTCTAAAATTTAGGGCAATATCGGGGGGGAGGGGAAATTAAAAGTTCAGTGTATTGTGAAATAAACTTCCAAGGAATATGGCTGAAACTTTTGTATGGAAAATTGAAAAGCTCAGATTGGAGCTAGAATATTAGAATTAGAAACTTCGTTGTAGAATGATGGACTAGATATTTTAATAGCAATTTTATTTCTATTATATTCCAATGTAAAATAAACAATTCCGGACAATTTTAGAGAAATATTTTTTTTCCAAAACAACATATTGTTTTAGCCAAAAACATTTAATATATTTAACTTCTATCCTACCACCACTCATTATTGGAATAACTGAACAAAGTGGATAAGCATACTTGTTAAAGAATGGTTTTAACTTTTATATTTCTGTTGAATCTCATATTTTAATCACTGAATTGAATCAAGCTGAAGCATCTTTTTAAGGAAATGAATAAGAACAGCCACATTATAATAAAATATCAAATGTAGACCAATGTTATTTCATATTAAGATGAAATGGATGGATGGATAGATAGAGATACAAAACTTTAAAAATCATCCTCGATTAGAAATCTGCTAGGCTAATTATAACTATGCAAATGTATGAAGAAAAAATACTGAACAGATAAAAATTGTATGTTCCTACACAAAAGTAGTTTGTATCATCTTTCCCATCGAGTACTTTATTTTCTCCAACATTTTGCTTTGCATCTATGTTGAACTCCCCATCTGATTGTACAAGTGGATAAATACATATAGAAAAAGGTGTCATTGGTATTAGGGGCAGTCTCTATCTTTCAGATGAATGAGAACAAGTCACTGGTCTAAAAGTTGGAAACAATATAATGCATCTTTCTCAAAGAGCTAAAAGACATGACAAGGCATGAAATGAAAAGGAGAAAGAAGATTTGGTGCTGTCAGAATTATTTCCTACATGGATATGCCTTTGATAATAAAATTTTCTACCGATGTTCCACATTTTCATGCTCTCGCTTCAGTGTTGTCTGTAGAAGTGCCCCGAGTTGAAACTTCCTACCACTGAAACATGAAGGCTAGGGACTGAAGTTATACATAAACCAGTTTAAGTAATCAGAAACTGGTTTAAACCTGTAACAGAACAGAAGTTCAGTGCACACAAACCAGTTTTAAAAATGTATGAAACTGGTTTTAGATAAACCTGGTTGAACGTACTATCATACTTAACTGATTTAGGTCAAACCAGTTTATGAAACTTCTGTCCTAGTCCCCTTAGTGGTTCAAGTTAAATCACAGTCCCTCAGCATTTTGCAGCACTGGTCTGGGCTGTGCTGTCTGCTCCAGAGAGCAGGGCTGGCCCCGCGCTTCTGCTCCCTAGCTGGAGCAGTGAGGGCTGGCTCACAGCTCCCTCCCCCCCCCCCCCTGGGCTGGGACAGAGGCACAAGTGCCAAGCCAGGTAAGAGCCACAGGCAGGATTAGGGCCTCCTGGGTGCTGATACCCCCCCCCCCCCCCACCCCCCCCCCCCCCCCCCCCCCCCCCTGCCCCGCCCACCCAAGCAAACCCCTGCTATGATCTGGGATCAGGGAATGGGGTTTAAACTTCCCTTCCCCTGATTATGGAGCTTTCCTGCCCTGCTTGCTTTGTGCTGGCTGTGAGTGTGGACTACAAATCCCAGAGGTCTGGAAGCAGGAAGAGGAAGTGATGAGAAACCCTGCAAAGTCCTGCTGCTGTGGTTGTGGACTGCAAATCCCAGAGACCTTGGGGGCAGCAGGAAGAAGAACACATAGCCCATGCTGGCTACATGCCAAAGAGCTGTGCTCTAGCACCACCTGGATTCTGGCTTGAGCCACTGCAGGCATAGGGTGCATTTCCTGAATCAAAAGCAAATGTCTGTTCATTTGTTTATTGGTTCAAGCTTTGCAGCTTAGACTTACCTGCAGAGACTGAAACAATTCAGCCTCAGGCCTTTTGACTGTCTGTACTTAGCCAAAGAGGCCTGCTGAAACCATTTTTAAAAAGGCTGTAATTGTTTCACACCATGCATGGACAGCTGACATGAAAGAAGAATGAAAAACATAGCAATTTAATAAAAAGCACATGTTAGCACTTATAGTTCACCCTGGGCTAAATCATCAGATGACCCCCTCTGTTCATTTATGAATTAGGTCAGTCGAGAAAAAAAATGTAGAAGGACCTCATCTCATATCTACTGATGCTGTGCCCTGACTGCAAGTCTCTACCAAGCAGAAAGGAAATAAATACACTTAAGAGCAGAAAAGAACCATGCATCTTGACAGCTGCTCATTTTCTGTAAATATGGAGGACTGCAAAAGTCATATTATAGAAATACTAGTTTAAATTCAGAATTATTATTTTTAAACATCCATTTGCCCCAATCAAGAAGAAGTGCATTTTAAAAATCCCCTCTTCCATTTGATGGTATACACAAGAAGGTAAATCCCTAACCGTGGTTCGACTATTTCAAAGTAAAAACCCCACAACAGAAAACAGGAAAGTAATTTCCCTTTAAATCAATGAATTTGCATCTGCTTATGCCACATCTTTGTCAATATAACACAAATTCTCTATTTTAGCAACATACTAGGTTATCTTATTCCCCTCTTAATTATAAATTGAAAGTAAATGTGATCAAGTATATTTATAGTCATGTACATTTCCTGTTACGGGCCTGATTTTTAGGCCTGTCCTTTGCATCTTTGTATCTGGATTTTGCAGACACATTTTATTGTAAGTGAAGTTATTTGTGGATACAGTTTAGGTACTGAAGATATTTAAGTATCTAGCTCAGGAATAAAATCTGGCTGAATACACAGAAACCTATAATATGTTTACAATGTTTAT
>NW_005842688.1:756158-769157 GCF_000455745.1 Alligator sinensis | reverse complement strand
CCCTATATCAATTTAATATCCATATACATATTGCAGTTAATTTCAGATAGATTAGAAATTCTTTTCAGTTCTGTACATTTTTCTTTATGTCAATCCATTCTTCTTACCTCCCTCACATTAAAAAAAACCCTGCAAAACTAGCTGGATATGTGTGTAACCAGGGGGTTGGGTGGAGTATGGAAGGAGGCTTGGGCTTTGTGCCATGCCTAACACATAGCTTTAATTTTGTTTAAACAAGAGTTCCAGCTAAATAATTTTCAAGCTGAGCTAAGCTAGTAACTAATGACTACCTCTGCATATATCCCACTATCATTTATGGTCTGAACCCATTTTCTCATCATGTGTCCAAGGAGCACTTACGCAGCATAAGTGCAGTTTTTGGCTCTTATGCAGTTTGAGGTTCAACATACTCCACCCTGGCCTATTGAACATGCTGTGTATAAGCTACACATGGTTCAGGAAGCTGCCCAAGAGAAAGAGAATTGGCCAGCTACATGCATTATGCCAGGTGAGTCCAGAAACTTTGGTCAGAGGAAACTTTGGTCAGCTGTTTTTTTGCTGGAGAAAGAGGATCCTTCTACCTTTTAATCCAATAGCCTCTGGCAGAGGCAAAAGTGGATCCAGGATTTTACAGAGTGGGTAGGGGAGCAGTAACTGGCACTGCAAAGGTGGCTACATCCCCAGCTCCCAGCTGCCTTCCTCTGCCCCCTTCCCATACCTGCCTATTCCCCTGGGGGGGCATACCATGCCATAGGAGCATGGACTATAAGTCCCCAAAGCAGTAAGAATTCCCCCCTGCTTTTTCCCTTCCTGCTCAGAGGCACATCTCCTCCTCCTTACCAGCTGTTGACACTGTCCCTGATGCCCTGGGGGCAAAGGGAGTTCCTTTCCACTTCATCTGGGCTACACAGGGGCTGGGCTCAGCCCAGGACAGCAACAGTAGTATCAGCAGCAGGCAGACTGGTTTTCCATCCTTGTGCCTGCTCATGGGCTGGCAGGGAACACCTAGTGGATCAGGTAAGAAAAGGAAATCCACCCAGTGCTGCAACTATTTTTGTCCTAAGCTGAGTCCAGCCTTCACAGAGCCTGGCTTGGAGTGGGCCAGAAGCTCCCTTTGCCCCAGGACAGCTGGGACAGCAGCAGGTGGGGGAGGAGGGAATGAGAGGGGATGGGATATCCATGAAGCATGAAGAGGAAGGGGGACAGGAATTCTTACTTTCTTTGGGGAATTAAAGTCATCGTCTGCTGCTACTGCCACATTGTTAAAAAGAGGGGGATGGGTGGTCATGCCACTGCATCCACTCTGGATCCACCCTTTGCCAAAGGCATAACTACCAGGGTCTCCTGTTTCCTATCAAAGTACTCTAACCTTCGGGCAATGGGCTAGACATTTCTCAGACCACATTCCAGCCCTTTTCCTGACACCTTAGCACCCAAGAAAGGGAATGTGAGGCCAGGAGAAAAAGCACAGGCCAGAGGATGTGTGGCTCGGGGAGACTGGTCCCTTCTCAACAGGAAGGAACCCTAAGTTCTAGCTGGGCCCCTTCTCCAAACAGGGCAGAAACTCTCCTAGCACTAAGCCAACAAATATTAAATGCAAGGTGCAGTATTCCAGCTTCAGGTGGGAGAGAGACTAGAGTATTCTGTGCAATGCCCAATCTGTAGACTAGTGGTTAGAGGTCTTTGCTGGGAAGCACAAAATAAAGATGTACCCCCCCCACTCTGGCTCAGAGGGCATAGAACCTGGGTCTTTTTCTCCCTGTGCTTATATATCCTAACCACTAGGCTGAAAGGCTACCCTCTTCTTTTTACTTCTAGCCAGTACATGTGTAGGGCAATACGGTTATGCCACAGGGGAAGTAAGATACCAAACTGTGCATAAGTGCACATGTAGTCAGACCCATGAAGGGTAAATGGTATCTCGTCTTTACTGACCATCAGTCAGCTTCTTTCCTCAAGGCACAAATTTCTCTCATACTGCCTCCTATGCGTGGAAAAAAAGAAAAAAAAAAAAAAAACCCCCCAAAAATTCCCAACAGCCACTACTTTAGTTTCCTTCAAGTCTCTCTTTAAGGTTTACCTCTGTTGTGATGCCTCCAAAAAAACCCCTTTCTGCCAACAATTGCTAGGGCATCTAAAATGCTGTCTTCCTTTTCAGTCTCAACTAAAAAGCCAACACTTCTTGTGACTAACAAAGTTGTGATAATTCACTTGCTCATGTCTCATTCCTATTTGCTACATTTCTGCTGTATCTATTAGACTGTGAACCCACTGAGGCAATAATTGCTCTTATCTGTGTTTGTACAGCAGCCAACACAATGGGGGGCCAGTCCCAATTAGCCAGTTTGGGCACTATCATAATATTTACTAGCACTTTCTCTACAGCTACTACTAGAATGGTTTCAGAGACAGTTTGAGAGAAACTGTTAAAAAAAATCCTGATTTGCCAAATCAAGTTGGAAACTAATTTAGAAAGAACAGTATTTGAAACCAAAATCAAGATTTACATCCACAGTTCAAAGAGTATATAAAAAGGCTCATGATCCTGTAAAACCAAAAGATTCCTCTTCTTGGATGGTACTATAAATTGACTTGTACTGAACTAAGGATTGCTGCTTCCTTTGATAGCAATCTTCACAGATTTAAACCATGGTAGACTTGAACTATAGAGTAAGATATTTGGAAAATGGAAGTTTTAAGCCATTATTCTGTGAAATGATTACACTAGAATACAGCAAGTTGGAAAAAAAGGAAATGATGGCCTAGTGCTTAAACAGAGAAGGAGCATTCATTTCTAACTTTGGCTGTGACACAGACTGTATCTGTCACCTTGGGGAAATTACTTAGCTCCTTGATTAACAGAGACATTTAAAAGAGGGTAATTATTCATTGTGATATATTGGGAGGATACATTAATGAATAAAACTTTTTTTTAATTAACAATACTAAATAATTGCTAGGGATCAGTATTTGACACTGTACTAAATGACATTCAAGCCAAGCTTTGGATATATTTTAGTCTATATTTGTAGATGCCTGCAGCAGCCTGTTGAACGGGAACCAAATGAATCTGACCGTCACTACAGTACAGGATCTCATCTACTTCTGAATGACTTCAGAAACCCAGATCTGATTTAACAGGAGCTGATGCTGATGACTAGTCTGACATTTTCAACATTGCCTAAGACACATTTCCAGGCAATGATAAGCTTCAAAATTTAAACTGAAAGTTTGCACAACTTTTAAGGTATGGTTTAATATCTCTCTTGCAACATCCGGTGCAACATAGGAGACAATTACATATAAAACCCAAGATGCAATCCTAAGCATCTTTCAAGTGCATGATAGCTGTTGACTTTTGGAATAACTTTGAAGTCACGAAAGATCACGACATTATCCAGACCTCAAATCACATTAGCTGTTTGTAACAAAGCAATAAAAAGATGTGTGTACTTGCATCTCTGGTTTCCTAGGTAACCCTTCTCTGTCACCCTGGATGTTTCAAGGTATCTGGGAAGTATGCCATTACATAAGGCTTTTTCAGAGCTGATTAGCTGTGATCAGCACTGTCAATCTGCCTGAGAGCTTCCTCTTTTTTTTTTTTTTTTCTTTTTCTTTTTCTTTTTCGTTAACATTAGAGGATTTACTGAGCTTGCTTGTCCATGTACACCCACTTCAGTTACTTTGGGCTGTAAAAACTATACTCAAAGTATCGGCAATAAAAGTGTGACACACACAAGAGTGCTGTTAGAGATTAATACCCGTTTCCTGGTTTAAGGTATATCACAGGTCAGGGTCACAAAAGCTTATATTCTTTGTACTGAACTGGGAACAGTTTGTAATGCCTTGAGGGGCTACTATTACAGCATCTATAGTTACAGAATCATGGCTAGTGGCTCAGTAACACAAAAAAGTGATTACATTCTGCTTGATTGCTAGAAATAGAATCAGAAGTCACCTCCCCTGAAATTGAGAAAAGTTAACTGGGAAAATTCTGCTAGAATTTATGTCACTGCAGGTTTTTAAGAAAGACAATCTGAAGGAAACAACTTGCAACTTTAAATAGAGAATAATTGTGTTTCTGGTACTGATCATGTCTTTGCATTTATTTAGTAGCTTTCAGCCAAATAGATCTCAAAATGAAGTAAGTGATTACACACACTCAATAGAGGAGGAAGTTTGTTTTCTAATGAAGTGCAGACTCCTGTGGGATAGGTTATAACAGCTGTTTGGCAATGTATGACAAAAATATGCTGGAGTAGCCATGGGATTGGTCATCTTGTGAGACTGGCTACTGAGAACAACCACCCAGGTACTTAACACAACACCTGGCAGTAATGAACAGGCCGGACAAGATTTGGTCCCACAATGACTACTTCAAACCCATCTCCAGATCTCTGGCCTTGAACAGGCATTCATTTCTAGTGGTGAAAACTTCTGAGCAATTTCCACTGATAGAAATCATTCCAAGAGAGGGAACAGTGCAGGTGTTCAGTCTGCAGCTGCTGCCCCTCTCATTCTCTTCACACCTTCCTTATACCTTCTCCCCCTTCTCTATCAAATCTAATAATCAAATACAAATTACAGTGGCTGTTGAACAATCCATTTATATAACAAACTGCCTCGTTATATAAATAGCAACAAACAGATAGCAATTAAGGGAACCATTTAGTCCTGCGAAGTTATAGCTCAGTGAGCATCACTATTGTAGGTCAGGAAGGCAAAAGAATAAAAGTTGGCAGGGGCATTCTTGCATCCTATTAGCAGTACCCCAGTTCAAAGTCACTCCTTGGAGCTGACAGCCTCTCTGTTTGACCAGAAATCTGTATCCCTCACTTCTTGGCTGAGTTATATATAGTCTATCCCAGATCTTTGTACTTTTTTTCAAAGCCGTCTAGAAACATTACCCCAATATACATCTTCTTCAGGAAGGCTCATTGGTCTGACACCATTATACAGTATTCACAAAGAGTCTATAGATTTTTCAGACATATATTCTCAAATGTAACACCTATTTATCCTGGTCTATGGACAGCCATATGATATAAAGAACTTGAACATGGCACAGAATTTGAGTTGGAGTAAATGACCTAACCAACCTCCTCCATCTCTACCCCAATATAAGTTGTTCCCTGTCTGCCTAACAAGAAGGAAGGTCCAGCGGTATAAGCTAACCTGACCTTTGGAAGACCTGGGTTTACTGCTCTGCCACAGATTTCCTATGTGACCTTAGGGAAAGTCACCTGGAGTCTTCTGATATTTAAGAGAAAAAGGAGAAATTCTCAGTCACGTGTGGCAAATGGACACCCAGCTCCCAACTTTCATTGAAAACTAAGGACCAAGTGCAAAAACAAAACACCACTTAGGCACCTAAAGCATAACCTGAGCAGAATAGCCCACATCCAACCATTTGACACTTGAGAATCAGAGGCACTTCTGTTTCTTCCAAAAAACACTTAAGTGCATCAAGTTCTGCTAATGCACATGCCATCTTGGCTGAGCTGAGCATCTTGGTACCATGATTGAGGTCATTAATGAGGGGAAATTAAATTAGTGAAAGAAGGGCCTCTAACTGATTGCATAAAGTTACACAAGCGCGGGCTGACCAGCTTATCAGGCTGGCTAGAATCCTGGCTTGGTTTGCTGGTTTGAATCCCAATAACCACAGACACAGGATTGAAGAATGAACTGGTTATCATTAAACAGTAAATGATTAAAGTACTGAAGCAAAATTATATACAAATATCTTACAGAGAGATGAGGAAAAAGGAAGGGAAATGAACTGGTGAGGGAGGGTGATACTATACCAGAAGCAAATGGAAGACTGTGGGGGAAATTCACTGTGAGGCAGTCACCGTGCTCACCAGCAGTGGCACCGCTGCTGAGAGACTGAGCAACACTCAGCTCATTCACTCTGACAACACTCACAGACCCTTTCACTGCTACAAGACCCTACACACTGAACAATTATTCACAAGGCAAAAGCACAAATATCGATGCCAAAAAGAACAAACACATAAATAACAACATGACCAACATCCAAACACCAAGACTTACAGCTACACACACGTACATAAAGAAACAGATGCCAAACAAGGACCATTCACTTACTCACAAACCCAGAAGGCACAAAGGCTTACACGGAGAGAGACTTCTCGCTCAGTCTAGACAGGGTGGGAAAAATACGATTCAGACTGTGGAGGGACTCTGTCTGGCCTGTGGCAGGTCCCTTGGTCTTGCCTGGCCCAAGTGCTATGTGGCCTGTGGTGCGTCCTGCCACCCCCTGAGCATCCAGTGAGGCTGGGGCAACTCCACAGCTGGACTGCCTTTCAAGGCAGCCCAGGCGACAGCAGCTCCTTCTGGCAGTTGCTGCCGCCCACCCCAGCCACATGGTACTGTTGGGGACTCAGGCGTACAGCTCCAACCCCAGCCTACCCCACGCCCACTCCAGCAGAGCAAACCAGCTCTGGACCAGCTGGAACCTGTATGCAGAGCCCTGAACCCGGCCTGCCCTGCATGTCCTCCAGATTCGCCCACCCATGCTGAGCAGCTGTAGTGGCTGGGCTAAAGTTGCTGCTCAGTGCAAGGGAAAAGTGGCCCCTCACCTTCGCCGCTGCTAGGCCCTTGTTGCTGAAACTGCCCAAAGTCTGTGCCCGGGCTGCCCTGCAGCTCCTCTGCACTGCCACTGCTGGCCGTTGGGTGGCCTGGAGGCAGTGGTGATGGCAGAGAAGAGCCACAGGGCAGCCCAAGCACAGGGCATGGGTGGCTGCAGCAAGGGCTCAGCAGCATTGAGAGTGAGGGGCCACTTTTCCCCCTCACTGAGAAGCAGCTTCTGAACCCAGCCACTGCTCAGTATGGGTGGGCAGTCTAGAGCAGACACGGGGCAGGCCAGGGTCAGAGTTGTGCACACAGATGCCAGCTGGTCCCTGGTAAACACACACGCTGCTAGAGCAAGCTGGAAAATGCAGTTCAACCAGCAAAATCCCACATTTGTTCATACTGGAGTCAGGGTGGCTCATCCAAGGGTACCAGGGGGCTGCCACTGCTGCACATACCCTGGCATAGCCCAGCAGGCATGTGGCATTGCACCACTTCCAGGGCAGCTGCAGCAGCATGCAAAGGCCAGTGCACAGCGGCAGCTGCCTCTGTCCCATACACAGATTGGGAGGGACATGTGCCTCCCCAAGGCCTCCCCCAGGGTGCGCACAGCAGCAGAAGCCCCCCGGTGCCCCTGGATGAACCGCCCAGACTCCGACAGTCCCACTACCCAGCTCAGCCAGGGCCCCACTCACCACAGCCCCTGCCCCTGCCTGTGCCCCGCTCCCTCCCTCACCGCTTAGGCCTTGATCTGCACCCCCAGGCTTCTTCCCCCAAACGGAACAAACTGGTGATACCTGCCTGCCATGCAGGGCAGCCAGTGATCCACAGACCAGGCTGCAATCTTGGCTGTGTGTGTGCCCCTCCTCATACCGGCTGCCGCCATCCAGAGCCCATGGCCCAGCTGCCTTGCAGCCCTACTTACTGCCCCAGGTTTGGGGGGATGGAGCCCATTTACCCCGGCCTTCCGCCACCTATGTTCACTTGCCAGTCACCCTGTCAATCATACATTTGATATTTCTTCACTCTCATCCAGTCATCTCTCAGCATACCTCAGTAAGATGGCTGTCACTCATGTCCCACTTTCCCACCAATAATCTTAGGAAAGTGCTAGGGGTCGGTGAAATGGGCCTTATGTTTCTGGTCCACTTCCGGGTCTGCTGCCAAGCATGCTGGGGACCTCCCCCCACCCCTGGCACTCCTGTGGGATGCTCCATCTGTCCCACCATCTCAGCATTCACAAGCTGCCTGGTACATAGAAAAAAACATTTAAAGCCGTATCTATGTCCGAATCATCAAATCTTTCCGAATCTCTCCAAAATGATTTGGAGGGTTCCAATTCAATTAAGAGAGATTTAAAGGGATTCCTGATTTGATCCAAATTTGGAGATTCAGCCACCCAATCAGGCCGAATCTCTGCCAAATTGAATCAGCAACTGAAGCTTCACACAGCTCTAGAAAGTGCGCATGCTCTAAGTCTGGTTTCTGGGCAGGTTCCACCAGAAGTCAAAAGTTCATAACATTCTGGTAAGTTCTGAACATTCAAACCATTGTACATTCTCTGCCATATGGGATCTAACTATGTATGTGTAACCGATAACAATAAACCATAATGAAAACCAAATACATCCTTGAAATATGGAAAATACCGAATTTTAGCTGATTTTGGATTTAAACTTCATTGCTGAACCACAAGAAAGATTTCTACACCTTCCTGCCTTTCTGCCATCACCAGGGAAGGAATCCTGCCTTATCTGCACATCAAAAAGCAACTTACAAAGACAGTCTCATGAACCCAGAGGAACACACTTCCACCTTCAGTTTCTTCTGTGAAAAAATGAAGTTTATTTTCTACCTATGGGGACTTTTTACTATCCTTAACTTTCCCTCAGCCTGAGGCAGGGTGTATGTGCCCAAAAGGTTGCTAAGAAAGATATATTTTTTTTGCAATTTCTTGGGTGGTATAATAAAAGGTACCATCTGTGAACCAAGAGTTCTAGAGTTTTGCTTTTCTTTTTGTCTCAGACCAACATGGCTACCAAATATACCCCACCATGTTAAAGATACATGTCAAAGTATGAAAGTCTTTCTAATGAACCTCGTTTCCTTAGATGTTTTCACTGGATAACACTTTTAGCATTAAAAGGGTGTTTTGCCCATCTTGTGTAAAAAGCCAAACCAGTTTTTACCCTGCTAATCACATACCTCTCCTCAGCACAGGGGAGAAGCACCCGTCCCTCCGGCCACTGCCCCATACTCCCTGCTACAGCTGCACGGAGCCCGGGCTGGGCCACCCTACAGTTCATCTATGCTGTCAGCGCTGCCCCATGGGGCAGCCCCAAGGCAGTGGTGGCAGCACAGACGAGCCACAGGGCAGCCCAGCCCAGGCTCCAGGCAGCTGTAACAAGAAACACGGGGCAGCAGCAAGCAGGAGGGGGCTGCTTTTCACCTGCGCTAAACAACAGTTTCTGCCCAGCTGGTACTGCTGCTGTTTAGTGTGAGCAGGTGAGGCCAGAGCAGATGCAGGGTACACCGTGTCAGGGCTACGGCACGGGGCCCCACTGGTACCATGGGACTGGGGCCAATAGAAGCAGCAGATGGAAGAAGCTGCCACTGCCTGATCTGCCTAGAAAGGCAGTCCAGCCGTGGAGCTGTTCCAGCCTCACTACATGCCTGGGGGTGGCAGGATGCACCATGGCTGGACAGTGCCTGGACCAGACATGACTGAAGGACCCGCTGCAGGCCAGACAAAGCCCTTCTGTGGGCTGAATCCAGCCCACAGGCCATATTTTACCCACTCCTGCTTTAGAAACTTTTTATTTCTGACAGAAACCTATCTGGTAGATGAATCTGTACTAGGGCTGTCAATTAATTGCAATTAGTACCTGCGATTAATGCGTTAATTTGATTTTGCATTAATTTTTTTGACATGCGTTAATCGCTACTGGTGCTGCTCTCCCTTCACTGTGAATGCTTTCTTGTGTGCTGAGGAAAAAGCGGCCCCTCCCCCCTCGCTGTTGTCCTCCTGCCTGTGCTGCAAAAGCAGCCCCTCTCCCAGGTCATTGGTGCGTGCCTGCCTGAGCTGCTTGGGGAAAAGTGACCCCATCCCCTTCACTGCTGCCCAGCCACACACACACACACACACACACCAGCCAGGCAGATGCACACACACATGATGATGATGGGTGATCCCTCGAACAAGTAAGATTGTTTCCAAGGATCTTAATAGTGAGTCTGCAGGTGGCTCCATAGCCCAATTCTGGATCCACATGTCTTGTTGCAGTGAGGACAGGTGTTACCAGGTGGAATGGGCACGGTGTTGCAGCACTAGATATTCTGATGTTCTGTTTGCTTGTTCCTCTTTTCCTCTTCTGCCTGTCAATGAGCTGTTTCAAAGTGTTGAGGTTCCTACCAAAGAGTCTTCCATTTTGCTCGGTCCTGAGCAAGGGTCTCCCAAGTGTTGATGCCAACGCTACACCTGTTCATGTTTGCCGTCAGGGTGTCTTTAAAGCCCCTTCTTGCCCTCTGTAACAGGTGGCCGCTCGGGGCCGGGCGAAAATGTGGCCCGCACACCTACTCCTGGGGCAGGTTTCAAAGTGTTGAGGTTCCTACCAAAGAGTCTTCCATTTTGCTCGGTCCTGAGCAAGGGTCTCCCAAGTGTTGATGCCAACGCTACACCTGTTCATGTTTGCCGTCAGGGTGTCTTTAAAGCCCCTTCTTGCCCTCTGTAACAGGTGGCCGCTCGGGGCCGGGCGAAAATGTGGCCCGCACACCTACTCCTGGGGCAGCCGCCCACCTTCTCTCCTGCCATGCCTTGCTGTTAATTAATTAATTGATGTTAATTAGCAGGAGGCTGCCCTTGTACTGCCCCACTGCCAGGGGGCGCTATCTGCGGCTCCGTTTCCTCCCCTATACCGCAGTCCACACCTCACCGATGGAATAGATGTTATGTCCCATCCTACTTATAGTCTGGCCCCTTTTTGTCCTCTCTGGGCCTCCTCAGTCACACTGCCCCCTCTCTGGGGCTCCCCAATAATGCCCCCTTCTCTGGGGTTTCTCAGCAACGCCCCCTCTCTGGGGCTTCCCGGCAACTGCCCCCTCTCTGGGGCTCACCACGCCCGCACTGGGCTTCTCAGCAGTACCCCCCCTCTCTGGGGCTCTTCAGTAATGCTCAGCAGTGCCCCCTCTCTGGGGCTCACCACGCCCACACTGGGGCTTCTCAACCGCCCCCCCCTGGTGCTGGGGTCTATGCACCCCATACGCCATGCCCTTACTGGCGCTGGGGTCCCCGCACTACTGTGGGTCCCCTATGAGGCCTCCTCCAACCCCTAATAGCCTCAACCGAACCACCGGTGTAACAAAACAAAACAGAAACTCGAGCCTCTTGGCTATAACCTAAACATAAGCCGCCTGGCTATAACAACATTGCTCAAGCATCTTAGAGCTGCCATAAGCTGTACCTGCGGTCAGGCTTCTTCCTGCATCCTGGCTTAGGGAGCTCCTGCCTCTCTGGCTGCTGGCAGGGAACTGCCTCTGGCCTCCTGTCTGTGCTTTATATAGGAGCCAGGCCCTGCCCCTTTCAGTCAGCTGACCTCCTGGTTGCCCTGGCAACCCACAGCTGGGCTCCTTATTCCCTGCTAGGGCTCCTTCCCTGGCAGTTTCCCCTCTCTAGGAGCAGGGCACCTCTGTGCTCTGTGACACCCTCCGTTACATCGCTGACCATCTTTCAGCTGTGAGAAAAAGATTCTCTTTGGAAGGCAGGAATCATGCATACAAACAACATGACCTGTCCAGCGAAGTTGGTTTTGGATGATCACGGCCTCAATGCTGTTGGAATTTGCTTTGGCCAAGACGCTGATGTTTGCGCATCTATCCTCCCAGCTAATCTGAAGGATCTTGCGAAAGCACTACTTTTCCAAGCTCTTGAAATGTCTTCTGTATGTGGTCCAAGTTTCTGAGCCATACAGAAGAGTTGGAATGACACTGGCTCAATAAACCAAGAGCTTCGTTTCAGCAAGGATGTCATGATTTAAGAAGATTCTCTTACTCAAACATCCAATGGCTGCATTTGCACATTTCAAGCGGTGTTGTATTTCCATGTCAATGTCTGCCTTTGATGAAAGATGGCTTCCAAGATAGGCAAAGCAATCCACGTTCTCCAGCAATTCTATGCTGATTTGAATGGAGGGGGGGTGTTGTTTTTCCATGTGGAGCAGGTTGGTAAAGGACTTGCATTTGCCTGATGTTTAGAGTTAGGCCAATACTCTTGTAGACTTCTAAGAATACATTAAGAATGGTTTGGAGGTCCGTTTCAGATTCAGCAATGACAGCATTGTTATTTGCATACTGGAGCTCCATTATGGGTGTTGTCGTGATCTTTATTTTGGACTTGAGTGTCTTGAGGTTGAAGACTCTTCTGTCCATCCTATACACAATTTCAATTCCAGGTGAGAGTTTTCTGTCGATGAGGTGCATTATTGTGGAGATGAAGATGAAAAACAAAGTTGGAGAGATGATGCAACCTTGCTTCACTCCAGTTTTGACCTCAAATGATGCTGCTTGACTCCCGTTGCTGACATCTCTTGCTGACATGTTGTCGTGGAGAAGTCTGAGAACACTGATGAACTTGTTTGGGCAGCCAATTTTGGACAAGATTTTCCATAGGGCTTCACTGTTTACAGAATCAAAGGCTTTAGACAGGTTGATGAAGGTCAAATAGAGAGGATCAATTTTGCTCACAACACTTCTCCTGAATTTGATGTGCTGTAAAGATCATGTCCGCAGTTCCTTGAAATGGTCTGAAGCCACTTTGAGATTCTGGAAGAATTTTTTCTGCAAGTTACTATGAAACTATGAAGTGGGAGAAGGCAGTTAGTGAGGATATGGGCAATGACTTTTCCACCAGTGGCCAACAATGAGATGCCACAGTAGTTTCCACAATCAGCTCTGCCCTGCTTCTTGAAGATAGTAACAATCGTGGCATCCCTTAGGTCAGCAGGATTTCTTCCTTGTTCCGGATTTTAAGGATGGGGACATGCTCGGGAACCAGCAGTGGGAAGGAGAGGAGCCAGGCACAAGTGTGTCCCGCACGCACGTGTGCCCCTTTACCAACTGACTGACCGGAGGCGGAAGCAGCAGCAGCAGCAGAGGAATCAGCAGCAGGGGCAGCAACAGCTGATCCTCCGAAGGTAAGGGGGGCGGAGGGACCCAGCACAGCTGAGCCGGATCCGGAGGGGAAGCCCCCTGGGTCCCATATAGCTGAGTCGGTAGGGAGCCATGCTCCTGAGCCATGCAGCGCGAACAGAGCGCGCAAACAGGTGCGCTATGTAAGAGCGCACCGGCGTTTGCGCGGGCATTCGCGCCGGCGGGCAGGCAGGAAGGGCCAGGAGAGAGACTCCTGTA
>NW_005842688.1:755482-756000 GCF_000455745.1 Alligator sinensis | reverse complement strand
CGGGGGGGCAGAGATTGGGGGCCCCCACACCTGTCCGGCAGGAGCCCGTCTTAGGGCTCTGGAGGCGCAGGTGAGGGAGCTCCGGGAGGAGGTTAGCAGGCTGAGGGGTATCAGGGAGGTGGAGGATGAAATTGACAGCTATTTCTTTTCCCTGCAGGACCAGGCACCTAAGGAAGAAGCAGCCCGGGGAATGCCCTCCACAGCAGAGTGGCAGACGGTCACATTCAGGACCAGAACTGCTCGCAGCGAACAGGTACTAGTTCCTCCAGTCCAACTGGAGAACAGGTAGGAGGCCCTGGTGACCCTGCAGGAGATGGAAGCGGAGGAGGAAACCCTTGGGCAGGAAGCAACACCACATTCTCCACGCTCCGAACAGGTCAAGAGATCCAAGAGGACCCAGAGGAGGAGGCGACGAGTGCTCATCATAGGCGACTGCATCCTGAGAGGTATGGAAGGGCCCATCTGTCGGCAGGACCCCTCAACATGAGAGGTCTACTGCCTGCCCGGAGCAAAGATTC
>NW_005842688.1:752282-752754 GCF_000455745.1 Alligator sinensis | reverse complement strand
AATGGCACTTTATCGTGCATCAGCAGATGCATGACGAATAGATCCAAGGAGGTGATACTTCCCCTCTATCGGATGCTGGTCAGACCGCAGTTGGAGTACTGAGTGCAATTCTGGGCACCGCACTTCAAGAGGGATGTGGATAACCTGGAGAGGGTCCAGAGAAGGGCCACTCGTATAGAGAACCTGGACCTTTTCAGCCTCCGCAAAAGAAGGTTGAGAGGCGACCTTGTGGCTGCCTATAAGTTCATCATGGGGGCAAAGAAGGGAATTGGTGAGGTTTTATTCACCAAGGTGCCCCCAGGGGTTACAAGAAATAATGGCCACAAGCTAGCAGAGAGCAGATTTAGACTGGACATTAGGAGGAACTTCTTCACAGTTAGAGCGGCCAAGGTCTGGAACGGGCACCCAAGGGAGGTGGTGCTCTCCCCTACCCTGGGGGTCTTCAAGAGAAGGTTAGATAGGCATCTAGCTG